>NC_138222.1:71225493-71245493 GCF_964197995.2 Scardinius erythrophthalmus | reverse complement strand
AGTGACCTCTGTAAGTGTTGTCACAGTGATTGACAGCTCAGGATGGAGGGGGCGGGATCAGTAAATTCCTGTGAGTGATGTCACAGTGATTGACAGCTCAGGATGGAGGAGGCGGGATCAGTAACTCCTTTGAGTGATGTCACAGTGATTGACAGCTCAGGATGGAGGGGGCGGGATCAGTAACTTCCTGTGAGTGATGTCACAGTGATTAACAGCTCAGGATGGAGGGGGCGGGATCAGTAACTCCTTTGAGTGATTTCACAGTGATTGACAGCTCAGGATGGAGGGGGCGGGATCAGTAACTCCTTTGAGTGATGTCACAGTGATTGACAGCTGTGGAGGGCGGGATCAGTGACCTCTGTAAGTGTTGTCACAGTGATTGACAGCTCAGGATGGAGGAGGCGGGATTAGTAACTCCTTTGAGTGATGTCACAGTGATCGACAGCTCAGGATGGAGGGGGCGGGATCAGTAACTTCCTGTGAGTGATGTCACAGTGATTGACAGCTCAGGATGGAGGAGGCGGGATAAGTAACTCCTTTGAGTGATGTCACAGTGATTGACAGCTCAGGATGGAGGGGGTGGGATCAGTAACTTCCTGTGAGTGATGCCACAGTGATTGACAGCTCAGGATGGAGGGGGCGGGATCAGTAACTCCTTTGAGTGATGTCACAGTGATTGACAGCTCAGGATGGAGGGGGCGGGATCAGTAACTCCTTTGAGTGATGTCACAGTGATTAACAGCTCAGGATGGAGGGGGCGGGATCAGTAACTTCCTGTGAGTGATGTCACAGTGATTGACAGCTCAGGATGGAGGGGGCGGGATCAGTAACTCCTTTGAGTGATTTCACAGTGATTGACAGCTCAGGATGGAGGGGGCGGGATCAGTAACTCCTTTGAGTGATGTCACAGTGATTGACAGCTGTGGAGGGCGGGATCAGTGACCTCTGTAAGTGTTGTCACAGTGATTGACAGCTCAGGATGGAGGAGGCGGGATTAGTAACTCCTTTGAGTGATGTCACAGTGATCGACAGCTCAGGATGGAGGGGGCGGGATCAGTAACTTCCTGTGAGTGATGTCACAGTGATTGACAGCTCAGGATGGAGGAGGCGGGATAAGTAACTCCTTTGAGTGATGTCACAGTGATTGACAGCTCAGGATGGAGGGGGTGGGATCAGTAACTTCCTGTGAGTGATGCCACAGTGATTGACAGCTCAGGATGGAGGGGGCGGGATCAGTAACTCCTTTGAGTGATGTCACAGTGATTGACAGCTCAGGATGGAGGTGGCGGGATCAGTAACTCCTTTGAGTGATGTCACAGTGATTAACAGCTCAGGATGGAGGGGGCGGGATCAGTAACTTCCTGTGAGTGATGTCACAGTGATTGACAGCTGAGGATGGAGGGGGCGGGATCAGTAACTTCCTGTGAGTGATGTCACAGTGATTGACAGCTCAGGATGGAGGAGGCGGGATTAGTAACTTCTTTGAGTGATGTCACAGTGATTGACAGCTCAGGATGGAGGGGGCGGGATCAGTAACTTCCTGTGAGTGATGTCACAGTGATTGACAGCTCAGGATGGAGGAGGCGGGATAAGTAACTTCCTGTGAGTGATGTCACAGTGATTGACAGCTCAGGATGGAGGGGGCGGGATCAGTAACTCCTTTGAGTGATGTCACAGTGATTGACAGCTCAGGATGGAGGGGGCGGGATCAGTAACTTCCTGTGAGTGATGTCACAGTGATTGACAGCTTAGGATGGAGGGGGCGGGATCAGTAACTTCCTGTGAGTGATGTCACAGTGATTGACAGCTCAGGATGGAGGGGGCGGGATCAGTAACTTCCTGTGAGTGATGTCACAGTGATTGACAGCTCAGGATGGAGGGGGCGGGATCAGTAACTTCCTGTGAGTGATGTCACAGTGATTGACAGCTCAGGATGGAGGGGGCGGGATCAGTAACTTCCTGTGAGTGATGTCACAGTGATTGACAGCTCAGGATGGTGGCGTCTGCACTTGATTTTGTGAGCAGGACGTCCGGTTGACCATGAGAAACTGTAAATGTTTGATAGGAAGTAGTTTATTTTCCAAGTCAGTTATGCTGACTTTTGTGAAATTAATATCATAGCAGCCTAATTTGCTTAGAAAGGAAGCATGTGCTAAGATGATTGACAGCGACTTGATTTAAGCTCTCACATATCAGGTGTGAATAAGATGCAGGATCCTTCAGGAGACGGATTTGGTTTCTTTGTTTTCTCGACGATGTAAAACCCGAGCGTTGAGATTCCCTGTCCTCGCCGAGACGCTGTGATTCTCCAGCAGTCGAACTCTCTCAGCGGGCGTGCGTCTTCTCTATCAAACTGTGATTTTAATACACGCTGAAATTATAAACGATTCTCTCAGACTTAATGACAGTCAATCATGTCTGTTTCTCTGGCTTATGTGTGTTCAGGTATTATTCGCTGCATGACGCTTTTATTCACAACACGAACATACCTCCATTACAGACGCGGGAGACCGGCGTGAAGCGAAAGAGCTTTTAATAACAGACACTAAAGTGGCGATCAGCGTCACACCGCGACATAGAGACAGAGAGGCGGCCATTTCACACCGCTGTGAGTGTGAGTGCGTGTGTGTGTGTGTGTGTGTGTGTGTGTGTGTGTGTTAAGGGTAGGTTTAGGGGTTAGGGTTAGTGTAGGGGGATAGAAAATACAGTTTGTCCAGGATAGAAACCATTACGCCTATGGAATGTCCTCACAGGTATAGCAAAACAAACCTGTGTGTGTGTGTGTGTGTGTGTGTGGGTGGCGCAGGTCCTCCATCTGATCTGGATATGGCCTGGATCCGATTACATTAAACCTCGGAATAAGCAGAAAGACTAACATTAGCGTAGATGCCGTTCTTCTTATGATGTAACGGTACATCGGGTGTTTTAGGAAGTGTTCCCGGTTCCGGCTGACCTAATCTATGCAGCCTAATAATCATTTAACTGATTTGAATTATAGAAATGTATAATGTGTTATGTGAAAGCTAGGTCAGAGAGATGTGTCTTTAGTCTAGCTTTGAACTGACAGAGTGTGTCTGCTTCCCGGACAATGGTAGGAAGACTGTTCCAGAGTTTTGGTGCTAAATAGGAAAAGGATCTACCGCCAGCAGTGGATTTTGATATTCTAGGTATTATCAACTGGCCGGAGTTTTGAGATCGTAATAGACGTGAAGGACTATAATGCGTTACGAGCTCGCTCAAGTACTGCGGAGCTAAACCATTCAGTGCTTTGTAAGTAATCAGCAATATTTTAAAATTGATGCAATGTTTAATAGGGAGCCAATGCAGTTTTGACAGAACCGGGCTAATATGGTCATACTTCCTGGTTCTGGTAAGAACTCGAGCTGCTGCGTTTTGGACCAGCTGTAGTTTGTTTATTAAGCGTGCAGGGCAACCACCCAGTAGAGCATTACAGTAATCTAGCCTTGAGGTCATGAACGCATGAACTAACTGTTCCGCATTTGTCAATGAGAGCATATGACGTAATTTAGATATATTTTTAAGATGGAAAAATGCAGTTTTACAGATACTAGACACGTGACTTTCAAATGAAAGACTGGTATCAAAGAGCACACCCAGGGTCAGTGAGTGTGTGTATGTATTTGTGTGTGTGTTAGTGGAGTGTTAATCTGTTTAGATTCCCAAACCTTGGAGAGAGAGAGAGAGAGAAAGAGAGAGAGAGAGAGAGAGAGAGAGAGAGAGAGAGAGACAGAGAGAGAGAGAGAGAGAGAGAGAGAGAGAGAGAGAGAGAGAGAGAGAGAGAGAGAAAGAGATCAATCTTCTTCATGGCTCAATACGGACCGGATCTCCCTGCTGATTAATTCAATAATCTGATTTCAGCATCAAAGGCGCTCGAGTCCAGCGGTTCACCGTGTGTTTATTTGATAAGAGTCCACTTGCTCTCACTGTAATCTTTTAACCAAGACGTTTTAATTATTTATACGATTCGTCGGCCTCTCCGGCATTAATTGATTGACGCCGTTTCAGAGGAAAGGAAAGAGCATCCGCTTTCCGTCTGTCTGCTGTAATGATTTCTGTTAAACACTGAGCGTTCACAGAGAGATCCGTGCGCCGGAGATGCGGATGAGAATGGAAGAGCCACGCCCACTCATTAATATGCATGTGTGAGCTGGAAGATGATTCGCAGTGTTTTGCATGTATTTGAAGATGACTGAGGGCTGAATTATTCATCAGGAATATGATTATCTGGAGGTGGAGGGAAGATCCCAGTTTCAGAGATGGTCTCTTCTGGATATGCTGTGTGAAGGTTGACCTTTGCCCTCAGAGGTCAGTCACCTGACCTGCCTAAATCTCCATGTGTTCATCAGTGTCTTTGCAGTGAAAGCGCTTGTTTGTTGCTTGTTTTGAGTGTCGTGTTCAACAGGAAGAACCTGTGCGTCTCGAGCTCGTCTCTGCGTAGAAGCGAAACAGCATTCGGAGGCGGCGTGCTGCGTTTGATTGGCTAATCAAAAAGCGCCGCTAATAGGCTGTATTAACAGCAGAGGTAATCAGTGCTGATTGGATAAACACGTTTGACTCCAGAGACATAATGTGATCAAGAAGAGAGGTATAATATGAGAATACAGTGAAAAGGTGCAAGCGACGCTCTGAGGCAACAGCACCTAATGAACGCGAGATCTCTTCAGCTTCATCTGTTTAGCATGAGACGCTAGCCCAGATTTACAGGCGTGATTAGCATCATTCACTCGAGCGCATTAACCCTCCGCCCAGCGCGTTCCCTGCGAGCTCCAGATGGCAGACGTGATAACAGCGCTGGAGACCATGAGGACGATACGAGCCGCTTCACCCTCACAGATCCGCGCGTTACGCTTTAGCAGTGTGTGTCGTGGAAGGAGAACGCCAGCGCGTGTGTGTCTGTCAGGAACATCTGTATTCTGAGGGAATGTGGCAGATGAAGATGAATGAGCTCAGCAGCAGCTCCTCTGAGAACCACACGTTTGTTAAACATCATCCCTGTTATTGATTTTGATTTTCCAGTGGATTTCCAGGGCTGTGCTGGGAAACGTTAGCGATTCTCCATAAACCACTCCATTCCGTAAACATTTAGAATCAGGAGCCGCTTCTTTCCCGATGGATTTACATTCACGAATGTTGGGTTTTCAAAACGCGTATCAAGTTAAAAATTAGGCCTGTAATGATCATGAATTTTGTGCTCACAATTAATTGCGTATATTAATATAAAAATTGTTCATGTCACTTACAGTGTTAGTCTAATACATTATTTGATAATTGTATAATAAAATAGGCCCATATTTGTTACTTTCATGCTGTGAAAAAAAAAAAATATATATATATATATATATATAATATAACGTAACGTAACATAGCATAACATAACGTGACGTAATGTAACGTAATATAATATAATATAATATAATATAATATAATATAATATAATATAATATAACATAATATAATATAATATAACATAGTATAATATAATATAATATAATATAATATAATATAATATAATATAATATAATATAATATAATATAATTTAAAATAATATAATATAATATAATATAATATAATATAATATAATATAACATAACATAACATAACATAACATAATATAATATAATATAATATAACATAACATAGTCTGATTAAACACACAAGCCTGTATTTTGTACGAAGGAAGATCTTTGTCTATATTTGTGTCCTCTACTAGTGTTTCTTTACTCTCCTGCTTCACTTCCGCACTGGAAACAGAGACACGACATCGTGCTTTTCTTTAAGTGCTTATATTTCCCTTATTTGGATGTCAAAATGTGATTGAGCTTTGCAGTTCTCAAATAATTGTCATGAGAATTAATAACAAGTTGAGAATATCCTGAGACTCATGCTTTCACATACAGATGAATCCTCGTGTGTCACGTGACGCTGTGAGAAACCGAACACATGGACGCTCCACCAAAGCCTCAGACTAGCTTGTTTTAGAGTAAATGTCAGAGAAACAGACGCGTGAATCCCTCGGCGGATGAGTGTGATGAGCAGATGCAGGAGGTTAAACGATTCCTGTCTGTACGAAGGCGTTTCGTTCCTGTGATGCTGGACGACAGATCGCCGTTAGCACAAAACACACACTATATGTTCATTAGCATGTGTGTGAAACACACACCTAAACCTGCATGGCATTAGCCAGAGGTTAAACCTACAGGCGTGAGGCTGAGACACACACAGCGTTCAGATGAGTGTTTTACATGTGTTCATCTTTACTGAGATCCTCTCTTATACCCTGAAACAGCTGACCTGAGATCAGCGTTTATGAAGCGCCGTCACACGAAGGCCTTTCATCCTGCGGATCCACAGCTGACCTGAGATCAGAGTTTATGAAGCGCCGTCACACGAAGGCCTTTCATCCTGCGGATCCACAGCTGACCTGAGATCAGAGTTTATGAAGCGCCGTCACACGAAGGCCTTTCATGCTGCGGATCCACAGCTGACCTGAGATCAGAGTTTATGAAGCGCCGTCACACGAAGGCCTTTCATCCTGCAGATCCACAGCTGACCTGAGATCAGCGTTTATGAAGCGCCGTCACACGAAGGCCTTTCATCCTGCGGATCCACAGCTGACCTGAGATCAGCGTTTATGAAGCGCCGTCACACGAAGGCCTTTCATCCTGCAGGTCCACAGCTGACCTGAGATCAGAGTTTATGAAGCGCCGTCACACGAAGGCCTTTCATCCTGCAGGTCCACAGCTGACCTGAGATCAGCGTTTATGAAGCGCCGTCACACGAAGGCCTTTCATCCTGCAGGTCCACAGCTGACCTGAGATCAGAGTTTATGAAGCGCCGTCACACGAAGGCCTTTCATGCTGCAGGTCCACAGCTGACCTGAGATCAGAGTTTATGAAGCGCCGTCACTAGGGGTGTCCATGGTTAACCGGTTAACCGATTAACCGTTAAAAATTGCGTAACCGAGTGAAACATTTTGCTCGGTTAATTTAGTTGTAATACATTTTTGCACCACCAGAGACCGCTAGACCAGTTTTCTAATATGAAGCAAAAGAAAGAAAGAAAGCGCGCGTCCGAGAGTGAAGGCTGTGCGCGAGCCAGAAACAAACATAGTATCCGCGCTACTGATCGCAGCACAATAATATCTGTCTGCAGAGCCACAGCTTTACCCCAGCAGTTACCCGCGCATGCGTTTACCGTTACATTAACCCATACATTTTGTATTATGCATTTCCTAAACATGTACTTGCTAATCAAACACTTTATATGAACAAACTACTAATCAATAAAACACAATCGGTCTTCCGACCTTTTACTATTGTGTTGATATGCGCGAGGGAGAGAGAGCAATACAGCGCTCGTGTTGTTTGAGGGCGGTGAGAGTGCGCGCGCGCGCGGCCTGGGCTCTCTCACTGCTTGTTCTTATGCACCCTGTCCGCTGATCTTAATAATTAGTTGTTACGACGACTTATTTGTTCCCTCGTTTTAATAAATCGTGGACACGTTGAACTAATTCCCTCCCTCATTTTGATTAAACGAATTACAACGTGGCCAAAAAACAGACTTTGATATTATTAATTAGTGAATGCTAAAGACCTATTTTTTGTGAATTGGTGAATATTCAGGTGAATTATTTCGTGGCCACGAATTAATAATTATTAAACTGTTTTTCTCACTAGTGAAAATAGCTCTTCAGTGAAGGCCGACTATTCTCGTACATCTTTTTATTCCTTTTTTTTTTTCGTGTGTGTGTGAATTGGTGAATATTCAGGTGAATTGTTTCGTGGCCACGAATTAATATTACCTCAGCACGTTTTACAAGACCCTTCTCGATCGCAGCGGTAACGAGCACTTTGATCACTTAAAAAACAAAATATTTCAGCGCTAGATCGCCTAAAAAAAAACGAACGAAATGAATGCTCTGCTAGTTAACTGGAGATGTGTTTTTTTATTTGTATTGGTAACGTTATTCATCCCGCGAGATGTTTCAAAAGTGGTGGGGACAATATCGACCTTAGAAAATAGTGGTGCTGGGGACATTCCCACCCGCAAATTACGCCTATCTCGGGGTTGCGGCGCGCACACTGTGGTTAACCGAGTATTAACCGCTAAGGGCCTCGGTTAACGGTTAATGAAAAACTTGAAAACGTGCAGCCCTAGCCGTCACACGAAGGCCTTTCATCCTGCAGGTCCACAGCTGACCTGAGATCAGAGTTTATGAAGCGCCGTCACACGAAGGCCATTCATCCTGCAGGTCCACAGCTGACCTGAGATCAGTGTTTATGAAGCGCCGTCACACGAAGGCCTTTCATCCTGCAGGTCCACAGCTGACCTGAGATCAGTGTTTATGAAGCGCCGTCACACGAAGGCCATTCATGCTGCGGATCCACAGCTGACCTGAGATCAGTGTTTATGAAGCGCCGTCACACGAAGGCCATTCATGCTGCGGATCCACAGCTGACCTGAGATCAGTGTTTATGAAGCGCCGTCACACGAAGGCCTTTCATCCTGCAGGTCCACAGCTGACCTGAGATCAGAGTTTATGAAGCGCCGTCACACGAAGGCCATTCATCCTGCAGGTCCACAGCTGACCTGAGATCAGTGTTTATGAAGCGCCGTCACACGAAGGCCATTCATGCTGCGGATCCACAGCTGACCTGAGATCAGTGTTTATGAAGCGCCGTCACACGAAGGCCTTTCATCCTGCAGGTCCACAGCTGACCTGAGATCAGAGTTTATGAAGCGCCGTCACACGAAGGCCATTCATCCTGCAGGTCCACAGCTGACCTGAGATCAGAGTTTATGAAGCGCCGTCACACGAAGGCCATTCATGCTGCGGATCCACAGCTGACCTGAGATCAGCGTTTATGAAGTGCCGTCACACGAAGGCCTTTCATCCTGCAGGTCCACAGCTGACCTGAGATCAGTGTTTATGAGCAGCTCAGTGTCAGTGCTGAAGGTCCCGCTCGTGCCTTCGTCCCCTGTGTAGTGCCCTAGAGTGTGTTATCAGCGCTGTGTGATGAGAGATACACCGGGGACAGTCTTATCAGCGCAGTGTGTGTGTGCCTTCATGACCTTCGTGCCGTTCCTCTGACAGGAAGTGATGCGTGTGCTGGAGCTCAGGGTTTATAGTGTCTGTTTGCACTTCAAGAGTAAGCTGAGTGAATTACTGACTGCGAAACTTTGATATTTGCTATTTTACTTTTGGTTCTCTTTTTTGTGTTTTTTAAAGATGTGCACAGCTAGAGAGGACAATGATTCAAACTCAGGCTGTCCTTATATTAAAAGCCCATCGATCTAAGTCAAGTCAGCTCTATTTCTATAGCGCTTTATACAATAGAAATGGTTTCAAAGCAGCTTCACAGTAATAAAGAGGAAAATAACAAAATCAATTGATTCAAACTTCATCAAATATGAGACAAGTGGAAATGATGTAGTGCTTGTTTTAATACAGACTGTATCAATATATAGCACTGAGCAATATAGCCAAAAAAACTTCACAATAACATTTTTCATATCAGCTGATCTCGATAATTATGATAAATGCCACATCTTTATTTCTTTCAAGTTTAAAGGCAGATTTTTGCTCCTAAGTGAAAGTTGTAGAAACCAGACTGTTAATTGTGGTTTTAAACTACTGTATATGGGCAGAACATGACCAACACTTTTTGAAATCTTTACACTTTTCTAGTCATTTTTCTTGAACAAAATAAATATCTTAATAGAAGATCTTAGATTCTGCATGTTGTAAAGGGGGGATATTGTGTCAAATCATGAAACGGGTGTGCGTTGCCTGACTTTGATGAATCGTATCTTCAGCACAGTTTGCAGTGAAGGGTGACATATTATTAATACGACATGTTTTGTCTCAGAAATGCTCATTCGACCGTAGCTTGAGTTAAGATGCAGATCTAAATTTATGTTCATTAACAAAAATAGTAAGATCTGTAATAATTGTAACAACCTCATTTTATATGGTAAAATTTAAATATTCTGACTGAGTTTGAGTTTCATTCAAATGAACCAGTTGTCTTCCATAGTAGCATACATTTAGATTATGATAACCACAGATAAAGCCATGCATATTGCATCTCTATAACATGGTAAAATGTAACTATAAGCTTTCTATGGTATGAAAAACAGTAGTGTAAATACATTTAGTATAATGCTCAAATGCCATAGCTTAATCACAAAAAAATACAGTATTTATATTCCATTACTCCATAGTAGGCTACATTAATAATATAATGATATCCCACATTTCTGCCACAATACCATGGTTAGTGTTAGGCTACTACAGTGAATCCAGGGTAAATGATGGTGATTTCTGACTGTCTGTCAGTGCCTATAGTTTAAATCACTGGGTCATTGGTGTTCTTGGCTGAATTCAAGCGTTTCTCACTGGATCTCAGCGCTGTGCAGTGGTCATGTGACCGAGACGACGAGCGAGTAAACGCATCTGCTGCCGTTTGAACGTCGATCCGAGCGGATAAATGGTCCGTGTGACGCGCGGCTCAAGTGAGTAGCGCTGCTTTGTTACATAAACATTATATCCAACATTTATCAAACTCTTGTTATCGTTTTATCTATGAAAGTTATATCGCGAATCGCAATAATTATCGTTGTTGTTTTATCGCCCAGCCCTAATACAGACCTCGTAACCCCATCTCTCCATATGTCTCAGTATTAGCTTGGCCATGTGAATAATCTGTGGATGATTGAGTGTAGATGGAGGACACATTCACAGTCATTCCCAGAGCAGGGCGAATCGGAGAGAGTTTATTCAGAGGAAGAGAACAGGAACAAACGCTCAGAAGGCTGTAGTTCTCCATCTGTAAGTGACTGAGCAGCCGGTGATGAAGTCTCTCTCACTCTCTCGAGTCTCTCACAGTCGAGCGTTTCACAATAACACATGCTTTTAGCCTTAAAAACGGAGGGATCACATGAAGAATGTGTGTGAATGACCTCTAACCTCTGACGGATTGTGAAGATCAGTGATGGGAAACGAACCCTGTTTTGACAGTGTAACACCTTTTGTTTATTCGATGATTATGTCTTTGAATCATCCTTATTTGAGTGTTTTTCTTTATCTGTGATTTAATTATGACTTGATTGATTCATTTGCAAATGTCATTCAGTTGATGAGTGTTTACTCCTCCTGTGATGGGTAGAGGTGTGTTCGTATGAATCACATTCTCTCGCTCCTCATCTCAACACTTCTTCATCTCTTCAGCCGGTCCAGACTCTAATACGGTCCAGAGATGAGGCTCTTGGTGTGCAAGAGGCAAAACTTTAGTGAAGTTGGTAATACAGAGTCATTTACTGCTGACGGTTTGCTTTGAATCGCCCTTCTTTCCTCTTCGCAGACTCAGACGGAAACTAGAGAAAAGTGTGTGCTTTAAAGTCAGAACAGGAGATTTGATGATCGGCGTGAGTCGGGTTCACTTTGCATCTTATTCTTGTCCAGATCAATTTCTGGAAGACGCCGTTTCTGTCTGTGTTTAAGCGGACAACAGTTCACTTTATTTTCTCATGATGTACTGAAGCATTTTACCTGAAATCCTTGATTAGACTTTTAAAATCTGAATCTGATGAAGCTCATTAACTGTCAAATGCAGTGACTAGTCCGAACAGACTGGAAATGACATGAAGCCACCAGTCAGACTGAGTTCTGCTCCAGCGTTCACATCTCTGGGGAGTGTGTCAGTGTAAATGAATGTCAGTTTTAACTCTGTGAACCGCGTCAGATGGCCTGTTCTAGATGCTTTTAATGATCTGATGTTTAACTGAAGCTAATGAAGTGACATTACAGCTGTTTCTCATGTGGCTTTAGTGACGGACACAGCGGAGAATCACTGACAAACACCACGGTTATGATGCATAACACCTGTTTATTTGATGCTATATGATAGATGGCACAAATTCAGATCTCTCTCTTTCTTTACTCTCATCTCAATTTTATATAATTTTTTTTGGCTTGACAAATATTTTTACATTCTTACTACCAAAGCAGCTGTGTTCAATTAAAACATTGTAAAAAGAAAATAGTCGAAAACAACATAACAGTCTGAACCCATAAAATCACAGCTCTCTCAACAGAAGTCTGTTTTCCTTGTGTGGTTTTTCAGTGCAAGGGTCAGAGGTCAGCACAACACTGTGGCCTTGTGTTATAATCAGTGACGAGTGTTTCCTGTGGGAGAGGAAGTGCAGATGAACCTGACAGTCCAGAGTTCAGAAACCTCCACTGGTCACAGAACCACTCCAGAACCAGAGCAACCAACCAGAAGATGACCTGATAGATCATGTTTAAGTTTCACGTACGCACACAAACTTCCCCAAACATTAACACTCATCCTATTCAACAATCACTGCCTGTCTGACACACTCTTGGCAGTGTGACCCACGGGGCGCGTGGTTGAGTTGAGTAAGTGCTTTGCCATTTCTGAAGTGGACATTATATATTCATATGCATGAAGAGACTCATTATCATCATCTGACAATCAGTGACCCTTTAATAAATGTCTCGGCGTTCAACATGGCTGGATTTATTCAGTGCGGTCGCTCAATATTAACATAGCCTTTTGCAGCATTTATAATGAATGTGTAGCCTGTGTTAGGCATGAAAACATTTGAGCTGAAATTCGTGTGTAAAACTATGCAGGTGCGTCCCAATTACCTTAGTGTAATTAGTGGAAATTCCAAAGAGAAAAAGTACACTTTAAATAACTGGATGTTGAACTTAATTAACTGTAAAGTGAAGTGTGGAATGTTGGACACTTCATGCACTCAACGATCCCAACTTTAAGAGGGGGAATGGCTTTTAGACTCTGATGTTGGATGACAAACTAACCTTATAAAACTCATTCACTACACTGTTGAGTACACAGTGTGTAATATGGTCCTGTCAATCGTCTGTGCACATCAGGTTGGCTGAAATGGGGTTTTGGGCTGAGGGGGTGTGGTTAAATGAATGGGAGTGATCTAATTCAGTGGCAGAACTTAAACGTACATTTTTATGATTATCTGTGTTGCAGTTGCTGTTATCCAGAGTGATTTACAAATGAGGAGAATCACGAGCAGTTAAAGGAATAGTTCCCCCAAATCAGGGCTGATAGGCGACGAGTGTTTAATTGTGAGTGCTTCATGCGGGCAGTTAAATTCTCTCTTCAGAAATAATGGGCAGGTCTTCGTGAAGGCCGGCGGGTCAAGAGCAGCAATCAGGCTTTCCAGACAGCGACTCCATTTTGTTTCAGATGAGATTAGAGCAGCGCTGTAATATAAACATCAGCGTTCAGCACAGATCTTCATTAAGATACATCAGCGTAACGAGAGATGATAGAGTGTCTGGAACCGAGAATGAATTCGTCTCACCCAACATGTCTGGCTGAGCGATTGTGCTGTTTTCTTGAAACATGACTGCCTTTTTCACAGTTTTCAGTCGGAGCGTTGTGTTCGCTGGTCTATAAAGGCTGGTTACAACTGCCCCAACTAATGGCAACATTTGTGTGATTAAACATGTGGCATTTCTAGACTGAACAGAAAAACCTGATCAGATCTGAAACACCACAGGCGGTGTGAAGGGTCTCTCGGATATCAGTGTCTGCTCAGATGAAGGATTGTCAGTGAATATCCGTCCCAGCAGGGTGATCTCAAACCCATGACCCTGTCTGGTTGTGTTTAGTAGGGCTGTGTTTGCTGCTGAGCTAATCAAATTTTCCCTTTTGTCTTGTAGGCCTGGAGAACGCTGGAATCTGGAGGGCAGTAGATCATTCCTGCCGTGGGAATAAGGCCGTTTGGAAGAACATGAATCACAGATAAAGACTCGACCATGACCATCACCCATGGTCCACTGGACACCAGATCTCTGCTTTGAAATCTCTTCTTGGATTGAAAGAGTTTCAGAGAAAACCTAAATTGGGAGCCATTTATCGCTCATCCACCTCCAGCCTGATGCACCGACCAATGGAGAGACTACGTATAGAGTCTGGATAAAGAGGAGCAGGGCAAGAAAGAGAGTGAACAATTGGCCTGTGGGATCCTGCAGCGTTGGGAATTGAGCCGTCTGTTCCCCATCGTTCCCCATCTCTCGGAGTCACGAGGAGCTCTGCTGTCTCAGAGGAGGAGGTTTCTGAGCTCGTATCATTGGCGCGGGTGAAATGAAGTCTCGGTGTTGGTCCGCTCTCCGGCCCCTGTGGCCGTTGCTGTTAGCTGGACTCTTTCTGTCGGCAGAGGCCCTGGAGTTCGGCGGCGCTCCCGGCCAGTGGGCGCGTTACTCCCGTTGGGAAGCAGGATCGATCGGGGAGCTCAGCTTCAGCCTGAAGACCAATGTGAGCAAGGCTCTGGTTCTGTACCTGGACGATGGTGGGAACTGTGACTTCTTGGAGCTGCTCATCGGCGAAGGACACCTTCAGCTTCGATTCGCCATCCACTGTGCCGAGCCGGCCGGCCTTCAGATGGAGACCCGCGTCAACGACGACCGCTGGCACATGGTCCTGCTCACCCGAAACTACCGCGAGACCATGCTGATGGTGGACGGGGAAACCAAAGTGGCCGAAGTCCGTTCCAAGCGCAAAGAAATGGCCGTCGTCAGCGACCTCTTCGTAGGGGGGATTCCCCCAGACGTACGCCTGTCCGCGCTCACGTCCAGCACGGTGAAATACGAGCCTCCCTTCATGGGTCTGATCTCCAACCTGAAGGTGGGCGAGATGCCTCCCTCTCTTCTCAACAGCAACGGCATTCATAACGATCTGGAGTATCTGTGCACCAAGCAGAACCCCTGCCTCAATGGAGGATACTGCACCGTCCAGTTCGGGGAGGTCCACTGCGACTGCTCTCACACACGCTTCCGGGGAAAATACTGCAAAGAAGGTAAGCCTCAGTTCATAGACTCACATTAAGCCTGTGTGTTTTGACGTGCTTCATTCTTCTGTTCATGGCATTGATCTGATATGTTCAGACTGTTGTAATAGTCGTGCTGACAGAACCCTCGACAACCGCTTTGAGAGAGCGGCTGAAGAGTTTCTCTTTCTCGCAGTTGCTGTTCTGAATGGACGCTTCTGGTCATTTTGTGTTCGGCCCTTTAGAGGGTTCAGGTTGTTCTAAGTTAGATGAATCACTGCTTCTTATATTTTGTTCTCTTCTAAAGCAAGTTTCCTTCAATTCTCTCCCAATCGCTCGCTGTCTTCAGTTCCAGAAAGCAATCCCAATTTCTTGGGCGAGATCCATTTTGTACTCGTCTACACTCATCTGTTACTCTCTCCTCCAGACCCATTGCTTTTACTCTCCTCTCTTGTCTTCTGTTTCTCTCTATCCTTCTCTTTATCTTATCTGTTCTTCACCTATTATCTCAGCCAGTTCTTTTTTCCTTTTCACTCTCTTTCTGTCTCTCGTTGGTTGGCTTTCTGAATCATGGCACCTTTACTGTTTTAGTGGATGGATTTTCTCCATTTAAGACCAAAAGCATCATCAATACTGTAGTGAGCACAACATGCTAATCAAATATACATTTATATTTACGTATAGAAGGTATTCTGTCATGGTTTTAGTTTATATATATAAGATGTTGCAATGAAGTTTTATTTGTGTTTAGTTCTGCCCTGATGAAGCTCTTTCACAGATATTCCCTCTATTTCACAGACACATTAATAACAGATCTGACACACATGATTATTTCAAAGTTTTCATCCTTTTGCTTCTTTTGATGGTGTTCATATTCCTGTTTCTATGTTTACAAGTCTCTGTTTGTCCTGAGCAGTAGTAACACTGTAGTAACACAAAGTTCTTCATATAAATCATAATTCCCAGGTTTTCCAGAATCTACTGCATTTTGAACCCTTTCCAGCAGTGACTGCATGCACTCATACACAACTATTACAAAAGCTGCACACACTCACCGGTGCTCTAGGAGTAAGTCATATTTTCTGTATATGTACAGACCCTTTGCAGGGGACACCCGTGTTGCTGCTGCTGTTGGCTCACCCAAAGTCTTTAATGGATTTCATATGAGACAGAAGTGAGATTATGCATTTGTTGTTCAGTGTTCTCTCTCTCCTGTGTTGGGATGTGAGTCGGAGGTCGTAGAGAGTTTGATGCCGTTTGGCTCTCGGCAAATCCGAGAGCAGAATACCAATGCAGCACCGCAGGAAGCATTTGTCCTTTTGGATATTGAGAAGCGTTTTCCTTCCCTCCGTGTCGATGTGTTTGAGAAAATGTAAAGCGGCTTTGGGCAGAAACTTGAGTTATTTGGTCGAATAACACAGCGGGAATAATCTCATTAAACGGGCTCGCAGTCGTTGTGTGAATTCTGTGTGAGTTTTAGCATGAGAGGTTTATTTCTCTGGGAAATCTTCTCTATAGTTTTAGTGTTTCCCCTTAGCCTTAGATGAGCTACTCTCTATAGGTGTATGTTTGACAAGCTAGAGGTCCAGTTTTCTACATTCCTTCTGATGAGAACAAATAGTAGTATTGAGAATAATTGAGTGCATTTTCACATTTAATAGAATAGTTGTTCTAAATAGTGTCATTACGTCAGGTCTTGTGATGCGTGTTGTGTTTGATGGTGGACTAATAATGAGCAGCTTTTATTGCATTTATTCATTTTGGCTAATTTCTACATATACTAATGTATTTTAATATCTGTTGTAATATATTTATAAATCAACATAAAGTTAGATTAGTAAATGCTGTAAAATGGTTGTTCAGTGTTGGTTCATGATACCTAATTAACTAATGTTAACGAATTGAACCTTAGTGTAACACACTTATTTTGATCTTGATATTGTTCAGCGTTGTGGTAATTAATGTCGCAGATCCTCAGCTGTCAGTCAGTTTGCACAGGTAAACCCTCTCAGAAAAGCTGCGTCTTTAAAATAGCCAATATTTAACCCACATTCTTTTGCGTTCTGTTCTATTCTGTTCTATTCTTTTGATTTATATTCTATTCTGTTACATTCTGTTCTATTTTGTTTCATTATCCTTTCCTCTGTTACATTATGTTCTTTTCTGATGCATTCTGTTCTCCTCTGTTGCGTTGTGTTTTGCTCTGTTGCATTCTGTTCTCCTCTGTTCTATTCTGTTGGTTTCTGTTCTACTCTGTTGCATTCTGTTCTATTCTTTTCATATTGTTGCATTCTTTTTGAATGCAAGAACATGTCTTATGTCTGCGTCCCCTAAGAAAGGCACATGATTCCTCAAGACTGATTACAGTAATGAACTAGGTGTTGTTGAACCAGTATCTGTTTGTCTGAGCGGTGGCAGACGGCAATCCTTCAGGAATTCTTGTGTTGTTCTGCAGTTCTGTTTGCTGACACTGGCACTGCAGAAATGACTGAGTGTGTTAATGGAAACGCTGTGCTCTGAATGAGTGTTTTGTGAAGCTTCATGTGTGTTTTGCTCACAGAAACGCAGCGGCTCCTCCAGCCTGTCAGATGCGAGATCTCAGGCCTCTTCTGTAATTACAGATGTAAAATCAGATTTGCGTGGAGCAGGAGGGTGAGAGATTAAGGGTGCACATTAAGAGCGATCAGTTAAACGACACGAGCGATGTGCAGTGGCTCGTGCTGATTGGATTAGAGCGGGTTTATGAGCAAATGTCTCTGGTGTAAATTACCGGCAGATGGCTGTGTTAAACACTACATGAGGACGAGCTAAACCAGAATGAGGTGTAACGTTCGGCTCTTCATGTAAATATTATAAATATAACCAACGCTCAGCCGTAGCTGGAGAAGATCTCTGGAGTCTGCACACACACACACACATACACACTCGCGCACGCACGTACACACACACAAGCAAAAAGCCCACAAACACACACACACGCATGCAAGCACGCACGCACTCACTCACACACACACACACACACACACACACACACACACACACACACACACACACACACATTTTAGTGTATTCAACATGGCTCATTTTGGTCCAATCGGGTCCAGCGCAGAGAGTGTGGAGGACATTCAGGACAGTAATGCATCACTGAGATTATTATACACACACATCATGACTGATAGTGTCCACTCACCTGTTTGTGATGGAGATGCACTGAAATAAATCAAATTAGCATATCAATGAGCCAAATTAGCATGATAAGCCCTTCCCCCGAGTAACAAGGGTCTAGAGTTAGATGCACCTGTCAGAATCTCCCCTGAGGATCGTGGGTAATTTAGTTTAGTTCGGTTTTGACAGATGGGTTGTTTTTTCAACAGTCTCTAGATCTGCATATACAGGAGATCTACATATACAGGCTTCATGGTTCGATTGTCAGGTTCTTATTCAGTTAAGTCAATATATGTGCTACTGGTTTCATGAAGTGCATCACTTACAGTGTTTACTGCGGACCGAGCCGCTCTGAGAAACTGTGAGACGCTCTGAGACGCTCTGAGACACTGTGAGACGCTGTGAGACGCTCTGAGACGCTGTGAGACGCTGTGAGACGCTCTGAGACGCTGTGAGACGCTGTGAGACGCTCTGAGACGCTGTGAGATGCTCTGAGACGCTGTGAGACACTGTGAGACGCTGTGAGACGCTCTGAGACGCTCTGAGACACTGTGAGACGCTGTGAGACGCTCTGAGACGCTGTGAGACGCTGTGAAACGCTGTGAGACGCTGTGAGACGCTCTGAGACGCTGTGAGACGCTCTGAGACGCTGTGAGACACTGTGAGACGCTGTGAGACGCTCTGAGACGCTGTGAGACGCTGTGAGACGCTCTGAGACGCTGTGAGATGCTCTGAGACGCTCTGAGATGCTCTGAGACACTGTGAGACGCTGTGAGACGCTGTGAGACGCTGTGAGACGCTCTGAGACGCTGTGAGACGCTGTGAGATGCTCTGAGACGCTCTGAGATGCTCTGAGACACTGTGAGACGCTGTGAGACTCTGTGAGATGCTCTGAGACGCTGTGAGACGCTGTGAGACGCTGTGAGATGCTCTGAGACGCTGTGAGACGCTCTGAGACGCTCTGAGAGCTGTGAGACGTTCTGAGACGCTGTGAGACGCTGTGAGATGCTGTGAGACGCTCTGAGACGCTGTGAGACGCTCTGAGACGCTGTGAGACGCTCTGAGACGCTGTGAGACGCTGTGAGACACTGTGAGACGATCTGAGACGCTGTGAGACGCTGTGAGACGCTGTGAGACGCTGTGAGACGCTCTGAGACGCTCTGAGACGCTGTGAGACGCTGTGAGACGCTCTGAGACGCTCTGAGACGCTGTAAGACGCTCTGAGACACTGTGAGACGCTGTAAGATGCTCTGAGACGCTCTGAGACGCTGTGAGACGCTCTGAGACGCTGTGAGACGCTGTGAGACGTTGTGAGACCCTCTGAGACGCTGTGAGACCCTCTGAGACGCTGTGAGACGCTCTGAGATGCTGTGAGACCCTCTGAGACGCTGTGAGACGCTGTGAGACGCTCTGAGACGCTGTGAGACGCTGTGAGACGCTGTGAGACGCTGTGAGACGCTCTGAGACGCTGTGAGACGCTGTGAGACGCTCTGAGACGCTGTGAGACGCTGTGAGACGCTCTGAGACGCTGTGAGACCCTCTGAGACGCTGTGAGACGCTGTGAGACGCTGTGAGACCCTCTGAGACGCTCTGAGATGCTGTGAGACGCTGTGAGACGCTCTGAGACCCTCTGAGACGCTCTGAGACGCTCTGAGACGCTGTGAGACGCTGTGAGACGCTCTGAGACGCTGTGAGACGCTGTGAGACGCTGTGAGACGCTCTGAGACGCTGTGAGACGCTGTGAGACCCTCTGAGACGCTCTGAGACGCTCTGAGACGCTGTGAGACGCTCTGAGACGCTGTGAGACGCTGTGAGACGCTCTGAGACGCTGTGAGACCCTCTGAGACGCTGTGAGACGCTGTGAGACGCTCTGAGACGCTCTGAGACGCTCTGAGACGCTGTGAGACGCTGTGAGACGCTCTGAGACGCTGTGAGACCCTCTGAGACGCTGTGAGACGCTGTGAGACCCTCTGAGACG
>NC_138222.1:71210493-71220493 GCF_964197995.2 Scardinius erythrophthalmus | reverse complement strand
GTAAGTGTGTATGTGAGTGGGTTAGTGTGTGTCTGTGTGTGAGAGAGAGTGTGTATGTGAGTGGGTTAGTGTGTGTGTGTGTGTGTGTGTGTGTGTGTGTGTGTGTGTGTGTGTGTGTGTGTGTGTGTGTGTGTGTGTGTGTTGGTATTTTTGTAACAGCGGTTAGAATCATCTGCTCTAATGAGGCGAGATAAGATTCTTCAGCAGAACAACACGAGCCCAGCGGCAACTGCGATTATGAGACGTGTAAATAACCTGCCACTGTATTCACACACACACACACACACACACACACACACACACACACACACACACACACACACACACACACACACACACACACACACACACACACACACACACACACACACACACCTGCATCAACACACACACCGCGTTGAAAACGGCACCCTAACACACTCGCGTTTCTCTCTCTGCAGCACATAGTGTGTGTGTGTGTGTGTGGAACATCTAGACAATCTTCCCATCAGCACCTGTGAGCTCCTTTAGTTCAGATTAACTTTAATATCTATTCTGTTTGTCACAGAGCGGAAGTGTGTTTTTGACACTGGTTTCACACATGTCTCCATAAATACATCAACATGAACGCTTACACACGGACACAAATAGAGAAATAGACAGAACTACACTAACCACATAGTTCTTGCCATTTCAAAGCATCTCATCTCACAATAATATTAAACGGTTGACTAGAACAATCAACTAATATAATGCCATAATGCCAACCATTGTCTTAAATTCTAGTCTGCGTCACCCATCATCACACACACACACACACACACACACACACACACACACACACACACGTTCAGTTGGTTCAGCTGAAGAACTGTTTCTCTAATAAACCTCATTTAGCTGCAGTCTGAAAGCCAACCTGTTCATTATCAGAGGATTTCTGCAACACAGTAAACGTGCGATAAACAGAGAGACTCGTGAACGGACTAATGACAGCCTGTAAATTGTTTCGTTTTCTTTCGCATGTAAACAACTTTGTTTCACGCTATGCAGTAAATCTGATTATGGTGAGAGATGTTAATAACAATGATAAATCTAACTGAATCTTCACACCAAAACAAAGCACTTTCACACACACTTGTCATGTTGGCGAAACCCTCCTGAGATTCAGCGTGAGCCGCTGCGACAGACGCGCGTGTGTGTCTCAATGGAACTCTCAACCAAAGTGCTTTGCCTCTATTGTACTTTGTTTTTAAAAAATTAACACCACTCAGAAAACAAAACTGCGTCTCGACACACCATTCATCGCGAGCTCGGCTCTCCGGCTGAAACGGTCATTACCAGACGTCACACTGCTAAGAGTTACAGCAAACACAGCATCACTGGAGAACAATCACGATCACAATCACATCTCCATCAAACTCAATGCCGTCACACAACAGTTTCCTTTCAATGCACTTCATCTGCAAAGAGCTGAGAACAAAACATAAAACCCTAGTCTATGTGTTCATAGAAACGACACCGAGGGAAATATCCGTGTGGATGTTCCTGAAGAAATGAAGACATGCACTGAAGCTCTCAGGTAAAGCTCAGTTTAGTTCTCTGAGAAGAAACAGATGAAGGTTTAAGTCACCATGAAATCAAAATTGAACATTCTTGTTTTTTATGTATTGTTGCAGTGTTTATTCTAAATGATTTATAGGTGCAGATCATTGTTTTAAATTCATGTTTCTCGTAATTTTGAATCAAAATCAAGCCCGCCCCACATTTGTTCTTGTTTCAGAAGCCGTTCGTTGGCCTCTGTGTGCGTGTGTTAGAGGGGGCCACCCCTCTGTGGGTGTCTGTTAGAGGGGGCCACCCCTCTGTGGGCGTGTGTTAGAGGGGGCCACCCCTCTGTGGGCGTGTGTTAGATGAGACCACGCCTCTGTAGGCATGTGTTAGAGGAGGCCACGCCTCTGTGAAGGCCACACCTCTGTGGGCGTGTGTTAGAGGGGGCCACCCCTCTGTGGGCGTATGTTAGATGAGACCACGCCTCTGTAGGCATGTGTTAGAGGAGGCCACGCCTCTGTGGGTGTCTGTTAGAGGGGGCCACCCCTCTGTGGGCGTGTGTTAGAGGGGGCCACCCCTCTGTGGGTGTCTGTTAGAGGGGGCCACCCCTCTGTGGGCGTGTGTTAGAGGGGGCCACCCCTCTGTGGGCGTGTGTTAGATGAGACCACGCCTCTGTAGGCATGTGTTAGAGGAGGCCACGCCTCTGTGAAGGCCACACCTCTGTGGGCGTGTGTTAGAGGGGGCCACCCCTCTGTGGGTGTGTGTTAGAGGGGGCCACCCCTCTGTGGGCGTATGTTAGATGAGACCACGCCTCTGTAGGCATGTGTTAGAGGAGGCCACGCCTCTGTGAAGGCCACACCTCTGTGGGCGTGTGTTAGAGGGGGCCACGCCTCTGTGAAGGCCACACCTCTGTGGGTGTCTGTTAGAGGGGGCCACCCCTCTGTGGGTGTGTGTTACAAGGGGCAACCCCTCTGTGGGAGTGTGTTAGATGAGACCACGCCTCTGTAGGCGTGTGTTAGAGGAGGCCACGCCTCTGTGAAGGCCACCCCTCTGTGGGCGTGTGTTAGAGGGGGCCACCCCTCTGTGGGTGTCTGTTAGAGGGGGCCACCCCTCTGTGGGCGTGTGTTAGAGGGGGCCACCCCTCTGTGGGCGTGTGTTAGATGAGACCACGCCTCTGTAGGCATGTGTTAGAGGAGGCCACGCCTCTGTGAAGGCCACACCTCTGTGGGAGTGTGTTAGAGGGGGCCACCCCTCTGTAGGCATGTGTTAGAGGAGGCCACACCTCTGTGAAGGCCCCACCTCTGTGGGTGTCTGTTAGAGGGGGCCACCCCTCTGTGGGCGTGTGTTAGAGGGGGCCACCCCTCTGTGGGCGTGTGTTAGATGAGACCACGCCTCTGTAGGCATGTGTTAGAGGAGGCCACACCTCTGTGAAGGCCACACCTCTGTGGGAGTGTGTTAGAGGGGGCCACCCCTCTGTGGGCGTGTGTTAGAGGGGGCCACCCCTCGGTGGGCGTGTGTTAGAGGGGGCCACCCCTCTGTGGGTGTCTGTTAGAGGGGGCCACCCCTCTGTGGGCGTGTGTTAGAGGGGGCCACCCCTCTGTGGGAGTGTGTTAGATGAGACCACGCCTCTGTAGGCGTGTGTTAGAGGAGACCACGCCTCTGTGGGCGTGTGTTAGACGAGGCCACTCCTATGTGGGCGTGTGTTAGAGAAGGCCACCCCTCTGTGGGCGTGTTAGAGGAGGCCACGCCTATGTGGGCGTGTGTTAGATGAGGCCACCCCTCTTTTTTTGAATCTCAAAGTGACGGTAGCCATTGACTTCCATTATATGAATCACCACAGACCACAGTTTCAGCTAAACATCTTTGTTACTGCTCTACTGAAGATGAAGTCCCCTACATCCTGGACGGCCTGAGGTGTGAGTAAAATAGCAGCAAATTTTAATTGTTGGAGAACTATCCCTTTAATAGGCCCCCATAATGTAGGGTTTACCAGGACCACACACACACACACACACACACACACACACACACACACACACACACACTCTCTCTCTCTCAAACACACACACACGTCTGTGTCATCACTGGAAGAGTCTCAGTCTGGATCTCTGCTGTGTGTGTTCAGGGTTGGAGGGCAGATCCGTTGTGATGTGTTTGATGTGTGTTTCTGCTCTTTTCCTGCTCTTTTCTGATTTCATTTCCAGCTCTTCTGCCTTTTCTTCTTATCACATTTCACTCGTCTTCCTCTAGCTTTCCTCTTCTCACCTTCATTCTCACCTCGCTCTTTCTCAGTTTCAGTTTAATATGTGTTTATATGCAGCACAATGAATGAGCAATACTATTCAATAAGACAAATCAAATCAACCAGAATGGAAAGATTGCAAATTTTCTCACTAGTTCTCGCAGTTAATTCCATTAATTCACTCCTCTAACATTTAAAAAAAATCACACTTTGATCATGTTGCTAATTAATGCATAACAACACTTGATTGCAACATTCTGCCATGATGGTTTCTGCAATGTTATTTAAACACAGATAAAAGCATTAATGTAGTCTCAACTCAATTTGATTAAGTAAACTGGATGAACAATTAATTTGTCGGATTAATTTAGTAAACTGAACAAGCTGTAAAATATGATCAAGCTACTTTATTGAAACATGTTCCTTAAAAATGAAAACAACGAGTTAAGCAAATGAATAATCATGTCAAGTCAATTAAAAAAAGGAATCATGTTGTTGAATGTGTGCGACTGCACCTTAACTCTGTACGTGACGTGAACAAAACAGAATTAAATCATGAGTCGCAATTATGTGTTGGACAATTAATGTTAAAAATATCCTGTTTGAGACCGGCGTGTTAAACCAGCGAGTCTGATAGAGAGACGGGTGTGTGTTTCACTCATTAACTTTAATCATCTGTACCTTTAACTCACAGACTGAACACCAGCAAACTCTCTCTCTCTCTCTCTCTCTCTCTCTCTCTCTCTCTCTGTGTGTGTGTGTGTGTGTGTGTGTGTGTGTGTGTGTGTGTGAGTGTTTCACTCATTAACTTTAATCATCTGTACCTTTAACTCACAGACTGAACACCAGCAAACACAATCTCTCTCTCTCTCTCTCTCTCTCTCTCTCTCTCTCTCTCTCTCTCTCTCTCTCTCTCTCTCTGTGTGTGTGTGTGTGTGTGTGTGTGTGTGTGTGTGTGTGTGTGAGTGTTTCACTCATTAACTTTAATCATCTGTACCTTTAACTCACAGACTGAACACCAGCAAACTCTCTCTCTCTCTCTCTCTCTCTCTCTCTCTCTCTCTCTCTCTCTCTCTCTCTCTCTCTGTGTGTGTGTGTGTGTGTCTGTGTGAGTGTTTCACTCATTAACTTTAATCATCTGTACCTTTAACTCACAGACTGAACACCAGCAAACACAATCTCTCTCTCTCTCTCTCTCTCTCTCTCTCTCTCTCTCTCTCTCTCTCTCTCTCTCTGGTGCATGCTGGGAGTGTGTGAGGAGCTTGAGTGTTTGTTGGGAGCGAGTGCGTCTTCTTTTTCGTGCTTTATTTTTTCTTTTCTTTTTGCTTATAAATGTTTTTCCCCTCGGTAGTTCTTTTCTAGGTTTAGGCAGAGGACAGAGAAGGAAACGGCGCGGTTTTTAAACCGCGTGCGTCAGACAGACGCTGGTATTACTATGGAGTCTGTTCCTGGGTCAGCTCTGTCCCTACGGCATGGTTGCAGGTGTGTGCCAGAGCCTGGTGTAACAGTGGAAGATCTGCTCGTAGTTATCGGGGAGCAGATCGGTTTTGATAATATAGTGTCGGCATCACGAATGAATAAAGCGATTGTGGTATTTTTGAAATCTGAATCGCTGGTAAATCAGTTGACTGTGAGCGGGTTATGGGTTAAAGAAACGTTTGTTGCTGTTAGCCCATTATCTGCACCAGCAACAAAAATCACTATATCAAATGCGCCTCCGTTTGTGTCGAATGACACGATTACGAAAGAGTTGCAGAGGTTCGGTAAGATTGCGAGCCCTGTAAAAATGATTCCCCTCGGGTGTAAAAACGCGTCACTCAAACATGTACTTTCCTTTAGACGTCAGATCTATATGTTTCTTACTTCACCTACGCGTACTCTTGAAGTTTCCTTCCGTGTGAATCACGGAGAAAACTCGTTTATGATCTATGCGAGCACTGAAAGTTTGAAGTGTTTCGAGTGCGGTGATTTGGGCCATAAACGTTTCGCGTGTCCACATCGAGATGAGCAAAGGCCGTCCACATCTAGAGCTGATACTGGAGTTACTGTTGATCATCATGATGCTGTAGCAGAGCAGAGGAGTGTGGAACAAGATGAAGGAGTGACAGAGGAGGTGAAAAGACAAGAGGAGGTGAGTGTCAGTGCTGAAGCTGTGAATGATACTGATGCTATTGTACAGTTTGGCTCGCAGGATGCTGCTGTTGCTGATATTATTGAGATGATTGATGGAAGGAAAGGAGTTTTGGAGGAGATAGTTGATGATGGAGCTCAGGCTGGAGGCTCAGAGGAGAACATTGCTGATGAAGTAGATGAGTGTTCACAGTTTACTGATGATGGGATGAGAGAGGGTGAGCAGTGGCTAGGTGGAGAGGCTGATAGCGATCTATACACTGTTGAAGAGATTAATGCTTTCTTAGATGAGACAAAAGGAAAATCTGGGGTTGAAGTTGATGACTATTTCCCTGACGTTGAAAAGTTTGTAAAATCTGTGATGAAGGTAAGAAAAACGAGTAGTTATCAAGAAATCTCACAACAAAAGAGGTTCCGTCTTAAAAAGCATTTAACTACTATAAGAAAAATAGGAAGAGAAAGATTAACGAGGGGAACAACAAAACTTTTAAGATGGCTTTTAATTTTGCTTTTCTTTTCTGTCTTTTTCTCCTCCTCTCTTTCATGGAATTTTTACGGGTGGGGTCCCTTAATATCAATGGGATGAGAGATGGGAGGAAGAATGTGATATTATCAGAAATTATTAAATTGAAGGATTTAAGTGTTACTTTCCTACAAGAGACCCATAGTAATTATAGCAATGAAGTTGATTGGGGATTATGGTGGAAAGGAGACTATGTTTTGAGTCACGGGACTAATTTAAGTGCCGGTGTAGCTGTCCTTTTCTCCCCTTCTGTAAAAGCAAAAATTATATCAAAAAATGAAGTGGAGCCAGGAAGGTGTTTAATAGTAAAGGCTGAAATTTGCAATTTTATCTTTTTGTTTGTGAATATCTATGCTCCTAATGTTGGAGCGGAACGTTTAAATTTTTTCACCAGATTAGAGAATATAATAAAGGAAGAAAAAGATGATGTTTTTATTGTTGTGGGAGGAGATTGGAACTGTACAATTGATTTCACACTAGATAGAAATGGGGAGGAGCCTCATGCCATGTCAGCTACCGTTTTAGCTGGTGTTGTAAAAAAGCTACGTTTATCAGATGTGTGGAGAGAACATAATCCCCTTACAAAGCAATATACATGGGTGAAAGTTTGTAATGAAAACATTTCTGCTGCTCGTTTGGATCGTTTTTATTTGTCACACAATATGAGAAACAGAGTTGTCAAAGTAGATATTATTCCTAATGCTATTTCTGATCATAAATTCATTACTGTTGCAGTTGCTTTGGCAATAAACACACATAAAAGTTGTTATTGGCACTTTAATATAAAACTTTTGGAAGACAAGAATTTTTGTGGAATTTTTAAATTGTTTTGGGAGACCTGGAAAACAGAAAAGAGTCTTTTTGAAAGTATTACACAGTGGTGGGAAGTTGGGAAAGTGCACATAAGAGACTTTTGCCAAAAATATGCATCTCATTCCTCTTTTCAATTAAGAAAAACTTTGGAGTGGCTGGAAAGAGAGATTTGTGATATTGAAAAAAAAATGACTAATAATGAGGCTGATAATCTAAAAGATCTATGGACTGAGAGAAAGAATCAACTAAGCTCAATTTTAAATGAAAGAGTTAAAGGAGCTCTCATAAGAAGCCGTTTTCAGACTGTAAAAGACATGGATGCTCCTACTACCTACTTCTTTAATCTGGAGCGTAAAAAGGGCCAACAAAAGCAGATGTACTCGTTGAAGGATGACAACGGACATGTCACCTCAGATCCGATGGAGATGCGTAGACTTGCTGTGGCTTTTTATTCAAGTTTGTACTCTGCTGAGAGCTCAGATGATCAATGTAGGAATGAGCTGCTTAAGGATCTTCCTGTTCTAACTGAAGAACATAAGACTTCTTTAGAGACTGAGCTTACTTTTGATGAAGTCACTGCGGCCGTAAAGGGTCTCTCTTCAGGTCGTACTCCAGGACTCGATGGACTTCCGGGTGAATTCTATAAGGTTTTTTGGGACACTATTGGTGAGGACTATTTTAAAATACTTCAAAAATGCTTTCTTGATGGAATTCTTCCAACAAGTTGTCAACGTGCTGTTTTATCGTTGCTCCCAAAAAAGGGTGATTTGACACTTTTAAAGAACTGGAGGCCAGTAGCGATTTTATGCACTGAATATAAGATACTTTCTAAATGTTTGGCCAATAGACTGAATTTGGTGTTACAAGAAATAGTTCATAAGGATCAATCTTATTGTATAAAGAATAGATCCATTACAGATAATCTTCATCTAATAAGGGATGTTTTTGATTTTACTCATTGTTATGATGTTAATTTGGGTTTGTTATCTTTAGACCAAGAAAAGGCTTTCGACAGGGTTGACCATGTTTTTCTTTTTGATACTTTGAAGGCTTTTGGTTTTGGGGATAATTTCATTTCAAAAATTAAACTCTTATATACTGATGCAAAATGTATGATAAAAATGGCTGGTGGGTTGAGTATTCCGATAAGTGTAAAAAGAGGTATTAGACAGGGCTGTCCTCTCTCAGGTCAACTGTACAGTATTGTAATTGAACCTTTTCTGTGTAAGTTGAGGAAAGAGTTAATGGGTCTAAAGTTTAACACTATATCTTCTAACATTAAACTTTCTGCATACGCTGATGATGTCACAGTTATAATACGAGAGCAAAATGACATACAGATGCTTAAGGGGGCCTTAGAGTGTTATGGCAAAGCCTCCTCAGCAGTTGTTAATTGGGGTAAATGTGAGGCTTTGTGGTGTGGAAAAGTTTTTAAAGGTCCAGTGCTTCCTGGTGGCTTACAGTGGGGAAGGGCAGGTTTCAAATACTTAGGGGTATTTATAGGGACAGAAGAGTACAAAAAGCAAAATTGGGAGGGGCTTGTGGAGAAAGTGTGTGCTCGGTTGTCTAAGTGGAAATGGTTGCTACCCCAGCTATCCTACAGGGGGAGGGTACTGGTTTGTAACAATTTGGTTGCATCTTCGCTATGGCACAAAATGGCAATACTTGAGCCTCCGGAAGAGCTGGTTAGAGAAATCCAGAAGCAACTGGTGGAGTTTTTCTGGACGGGACATCATTGGTTGAAGGCGGCGGTTCTTTATCTGCCTACACATGAAGGAGGCCAGGGGCTGATCGATGTCACGTCAAGAGTAAAGGCCTTCAGAATCCAGACGGCACAGAGACTGCTGTATGGAGAAGAGGTGAGCTGGGCTGGAGTTGCCTGTGCCCTCCTGAGGAGAGCAGGAAATATGGGTCTAGACCGTCATCTTTTCCTTATGGAAACTAATAAACTGGACCTTTCTGGTCTGAGCTCTTTTTATAGATCGATTTTAAGATCTTGGACACTTTTTAAGTTTTCACGGAGTGGAGTTGGGACACAGGCATTATGGCTGAAAGAGGAACCGCTACTTTTTAATCCTGAATTGGATTTGGATATTTCTAAATCAGACACCCTCAGAAAAGCCATGTGGAAAGCAAAGATTGTAAAGATTGGACATTTAATGGAAACAAAAGAATGGATAACTGCTGAAAGTTTGGCTTTTAAATTGGGACTAAGATCAATCAGATTGGCACAGAATGTGTTGAATCAGATTTTGGAGTCTCTGCCACAGGACTATAGAGTGGCACTAGAAACTTTTGAAGAGGAGGTGGACAAGTGCGTTTTTCCAGAGCTGAGTGTCTCTGCTGAGACTGGGACATGGCAAGAAAAGGAGGGTTGCTTGCTATCTTTCAAGACGCCACAGCTGTTTTCATTTCAAGAGGCTGGAAAGAAAGAATTGTATACTCTGTGTGTTAAAATATGTCACCTTAAAACACTAGAGAGTGTCAAAGAGTCTAAATGGCAGGAGATGTTTGGACTGGGCGCTTCCCCTAAAGGTAGCTGGCGGTCCGTGTACAAACCACCACTCGAGAAGAGATCTGGAGATCTTCAGTGGAGAATTGTACACGGGATTATAGCTACGAACAGATACAGAGCACACTTTGATCCACAGGCAGGGATGGGTTGTCCTTTATGTGGAGAGCAGGAAACCGTTTTTCATTTGTTTTTAGAATGTGAAAGGCTTCAACCACTTTTTTATAGATTGGAAGAGTGGTGTAATACTTTGGGG
>NC_138222.1:71177993-71205493 GCF_964197995.2 Scardinius erythrophthalmus | reverse complement strand
AAAAAAAAAAACTGCAAAAAAACAGAAATGTGATGTCACCATGATGGAGATCAGTGTTTGCTTTAGTTGGGCTCATGACCTTTGACCTTTTAACATTAGTTGTTCCCTGGCTGCTTTAACTGTGTTTTTGATACACATTTGTTATGGCAATAATGCAGGAGAGCGTCTCATCAGAGGATGGTGGTGGTGATAGTCATAGGGTTAGGGTATATGGTTATAGTCATCATATGGAGTCCTGATTCACTGATATGACTTTGAGTCTAATCTCTGAATAAATTAATTAGCTGAGGTTACATAATATATAGAGAGATCATTTAATTTTATATATAGAGTATGATTAATGTCACAATTCTTCACATGACCCTTGTGATGTTGTGGTATCAGTATTATGACAATCTGATATGTCAAAACATTTTCTGTATAATGACATCATAAAATCGTTCAGGGTATCCCAGCGCTGCAGGAGTTTCTGCCGCAGTATCGGCATGCTAACCCATACTGAACAACTATTTAACGACTTAATCAGATATTAGACTTCAGGTGGCATCAATAAATCACAGATGAAAGGCTGCAATGTTGCTGTAACGCTGTAACGCTGAGCACAGAAACACTGATGAAAGGCTGCATGTTGCTGTAACGCTGTAACGCTGAGCACAGAAACACTGATGAAAGGCTGCATGTTGCTGTAACGCTGTAGTGATGAGCACAGAAACACTGATGAAAGGCTGCATGTTGCTGTAACGCTGTAACGCTGAGCACAGAAACACTGATGAAAGGCTGCATGTTGCTGTAACGCTGAGCACAGAAACACTGATGAAAGGCTGCATGTTGCTGTAACGCTGAGCACAGAAACACTGATGAAAGGCTGCATGTTGCTGTAACGCTGTAGTGATGAACACAGAAACACTGATGAAAGGCTGCATGTTTCTGTAACGCTGTAACGCTGAGCACAGAAACACTGATGAAAGGCTGCATGTTGCTGTAACGCTGTAGTGATGAGCACAGAAACACAGATGAAAGGCTGCATGTTGCTGTAACACTGTAGTGATGAGCACAGAAACACCGATGAAAGGCTGCATGTTGCTGTAACGCTGTAGTGATGAGCACAGAAACACTGATGAAAGGCTGCATGTTGCTGTAACGCTGTAGTGATGAGCACAGAAACACAGATGAAAGGCTGCATGTTGCTGTAACGCTGTAACGCTGAGCACAGAAACACTGATGAAAGGCTGCATGTTGCTGTAACGCTGTAGTGATGAGCACAGAAACACTGATGAAAGGCTGCATGTTGCTGTAACGCTGTAGTGATGAGCACAGAAACACAGATGAAAGGCTGCATGTTGCTGTAACGCTGTAGTGATGAGCACAGAAACACAGATGAAAGGCTGCATGTTGCTGTAACGCTGTAGTGATGAGCACAGAAACACAGATGAAAGGCTGCATGTTGCTGTAAAGCTGTAGTGATGAGCACAGAAACACTGATGAAAGGCTGCATGTTGCTGTAACGCTGTAGTGATGAGCACAGAAACACTGATGAAAGGCTGCATGTTGCTGTAACGCTGTAGTGATGAGCACAGAAACACCGATGAAAGGCTGCATGTTGCTGTAACGCTGTAGTGATGAGCACAGAAACACAGATGAAAGGCTGCATGTTGCTGTAAAGCTGTAGTGATGAGCACAGAAACACAGATGAAAGGCTGCATGTTGCTGTAACGCTGTAGTGATGAGCACAGAAACACTGATGAAAGGCTGCATGTTGCTGTAACGCTGTAGTGATGAGCACAGAAACACCGATGAAAGGCTGCATGTTGCTGTAACGCTGTAGTGATGAGCACAGAAACACAGATGAAAGGCTGCATGTTGCTGTAACGCTGTAGTGATGAGCACAGAAACACCGATGAAAGGCTGCATGTTGCTGTAACGCTGTAACGCTGAGCACAGAAACACTGATGAAAGGCTGCATGTTGCTGTAACGCTGAGCACAGAAACACTGATGAAAGGCTGCATGTTGCTGTAACGCTGTAGTGATGAACACAGAAACACTGATGAAAGGCTGCATGTTTCTGTAACGCTGTAGTGATGAGCACAGAAACACCGATGAAAGGCTGCATGTTGCTGTAACGCTGTAGTGATGAGCACAGAAACACCGATGAAAGGCTGCATGTTGCTGTAACGCTGTAGTGATGAACACAGAAACACTGATGAAAGGCTGCATGTTGCTGTAACGCTGTAGTGATGAGCACAGAAACACAGATGAAAGGCTGCATGTTGCTGTAACGCTGTAGTGATGAGCACAGAAACACAGATGAAAGGCTGCATGTTGCTGTAACGCTGTAACGCTGAGCACAGAAACACTGATGAAAGGCTGCATGTTGCTGTAACGCTGAGCACAGAAACACTGATGAAAGGCTGCATGTTGCTGTAACGCTGTAGTGATGAACACAGAAACACTGATGAAAGGCTGCATGTTTCTGTAACGCTGTAGTGATGAGCACAGAAACACCGATGAAAGGCTGCATGTTGCTGTAACGCTGTAGTGATGAGCACAGAAACACTAATGAAAGGCTGCATGTTGCTGTAACGCTGTAGTGATGAACACAGAAAAACTGATGAAAGGCTGCATGTTGCTGTAACGCTGTAGTGATGAGCACAGAAACACCGATGAAAGGCTGCATGTTGCTGTAACGCTGTAGTGATGAGCACAGAAACACCGATGAAAGGCTGCATGTTGCTGTAACGCTGTAGTGATGAGCACAGAAACACAGATGAAAGGTTGCATGTTGCTGTAATGCTGTAGTGATGAGCACAGAAACACTGATGAAAGGCTGCATGTTGCTGTAACGCTGTAGTGATGAGCACAGAAACACCGATGAAAGGCTGCATGGTGCTGTAACGCTGTAGTGATGAGCACAGAAACACTGATGAAAGGCTGCATGTTGCTGTAACGCTGTAGTGATGAGCACAGAAACACTGATGAAAGGCTGCATGTTGCTGTAACGCTGTAGTGATGAGCACAGAAACAGATGAAAGGCTGCATGTTGCTGTAACGCTGTAGTGATGAGCACAGAAACACTGATGAAAGGCTGCATGTTGCTGTAACGCTGTAGTGATGAGCACAGAAAAACTGATGAAAGGCTGCATGTTGCTGTAACGCTGTAGTGATGAGCACAGAAACACATATGAAAGGCTGCATGTTGCTGTAACGCTGTAGTGATGAGCACAGAAACACAGATGAAAGGCTGCATGTTGCTGTAACGCTGTAGTGATGAGCACAGAAACACAGATGAAAGGCTGCATGTTGCTGTAACGCTGTAGTGATGAGCACAGAAACACCGATGAAAGGCTGCATGTTGCTGTAACGCTGTAGTGATGAGCACAGAAACACAGATGAAAGGCTGCATGTTGCTGTAACGCTGTAGTGATGAGCACAGAAACACAGATGAAAGGCTGCATGTTGCTGTAACGCTGTAGTGATGAGCACAGAAACACCGATGAAAGGCTGCATGTTGCTGTAACGCTGTAACGCTGAGCACAGAAACACTGATGAAAGGCTGCATGTTGCTGTAACGCTGAGCACAGAAACACTGATGAAAGGCTGCATGTTGCTGTAACGCTGTAGTGATGAGCACAGAAACACAGATGAAAGGCTGCATGTTGCTGTAACGCTGTAACGCTGAGCACAGAAACACTGATGAAAGGCTGCATGTTGCTGTAACGCTGAGCACAGAAACACTGATGAAAGGCTGCATGTTGCTGTAACGCTGTAGTGATGAACACAGAAACACTGATGAAAGGCTGCATGTTGCTGTAACGCTGTAGTGATGAGCACAGAAACAACGATGAAAGGCTGCATGTTGCTGTAACGCTGTAGTGATGAGCACAGAAACACTAATGAAAGGCTGCATGTTGCTGTAACGCTGTAGTGATGAACACAGAAAAACTGATGAAAGGCTGCATGTTGCTGTAACGCTGTAGTGATGAGCACAGAAACACCGATGAAAGGCTGCATGTTGCTGTAACGCTGTAGTGATGAGCACAGAAACACAGATGAAAGGCTGCATGTTGCTGTAACGCTGTAGTGATGAGCACAGAAACACCGATGAAAGGCTGCATGTTGCTGTAAGGCTGTAGTGATGAGCACAGAAACACCGATGAAAGGCTGCATGTTGCTGTAACGCTGAGCACAGAAACACTGATGAAAGGCTGCATGTTGCTGTAACGCTGTAGTGATGAACACAGAAACACTGATGAAAGGCTGCATGTTGCTGTAACGCTGTAGTGATGAGCACAGAAACACCGATGAAAGGCTGCATGTTGCTGTAACGCTGTAGTGATGAGCACAGAAACACTAATGAAAGGCTGCATGTGGCTGTAACGCTGTAGTGATGAACACAGAAAAACTGATGAAAGGCTGCATGTTGCTGTAACGCTGTAGTGATGAGCACAGAAACACCGATGAAAGGCTGCATGTTGCTGTAACGCTGTAGTGATGAGCACAGAAACACAGATGAAAGGCTGCATGTTGCTGTAACGCTGTAGTGATGAGCACAGAAACACCGATGAAAGGCTGCATGTTGCTGTAACGCTGTAGTGATGAGCACAGAAACACAGATGAAAGGTTGCATGTTGCTGTAATGCTGTAGTGATGAGCACAGAAACACTGATGAAAGGCTGCATGTTGCTGTAACGCTGTAGTGATGAGCACAGAAACACCGATGAAAGGCTGCATGTTGCTGTAACGCTGTAGTGATGAGCACAGAAACACAGATGAAAGGCTGCATGTTGCTGTAACGCTGTAGTGATGAGCACAGAAACACCGATGAAAGGCTGCATGTTGCTGTAACGCTGTAGTGATGAGCACAGAAACACTGATGAAAGGCTGCATGTTGCTGTAACGCTGTAGTGATGAGCACAGAAACACTGATGAAAGGCTGCATGTTGCTGTAACGCTGTAGTGATGAGCACAGAAACACTGATGAAAGGCTGCATGTTGCTGTAACGCTGTAGTGATGAGCACAGAAACACTGATGAAAGGCTGCATGTTGCTGTAACGCTGTAGTGATGAGCACAGAAACACTGATGAAAGGCTGCATGTTGCTGTAACGCTGTAGTGATGAGCACAGAAACACTGATGAAAGGCTGCATGTTGCTGTAACGCTGTAGTGATGAGCACAGAAACACCGATGAAAGGCTGCATGTTGCTGTAACGCTGTAGTGATGAGCACAGAAACACTGATGAAAGGCTGCATGTTGCTGTAACGCTGTAGTGATGAGCACAGAAACACTGATGAAAGGCTGCATGTTGCTGTAACGCTGTAGTGATGAGCACAGAAACACTGATGAAAGGCTGCATGTTGCTGTAACGCTGTAGTGATGAGCACAGAAACACCGATGAAAGGCTGCATGTTGCTGTAACGCTGTAGTGATGAGCACAGAAACACAGATGAAAGGCTGCATGTTGCTGTAACGCTGTAGTGATGAGCACAGAAACACCGATGAAAGGCTGCATGTTGCTGTAACGCTGTAGTGATGAGCACAGAAACACCGATGAAAGGCTGCATGTTGCTGTAACGCTGTAGTGATGAGCACAGAAACACAGATGAAAGGCTGCATGTTGCTGTAAGGCTGTAGTGATGAGCACAGAAACACTGATGAAAGGCTGCATGTTGTTGTAACGCTGTAGTGATGAGCACAGAAACACCGATGAAAGGTTGCATGTTGCTGTAACGCTGTAGTGATGAGCACAGAAACACTGATGAAAGGCTGCATGTTGCTGTAACGCTGTAGTGATGAGCACAGAAACACAGATGAAAGGCTGCATGTTGCTGTAACGCTGTAGTGATGAGCACAGAAACACAGATGAAAGGCTGCATGTTGCTGTAACGCTGTAGTGATGAGCACAGAAACACTGATGAAAGGTTGCATGTTGCTGTAATGCTGTAGTGATGAGCACAGAAACACTGATGAAAGGCTGCATGTTGCTGTAACGCTGTAGTGATGAGCACAGAAACACCGATGAAAGGCTGCATGTTGCTGTAACGCTGTAGTGATGAGCACAGAAACACTGATGAAAGGCTGCATGTTGCTGTAACGCTGTAGTGATGAGCACAGAAACACTGATGAAAGGTTGCATGTTGCTGTAATGCTGTAGTGATGAGCACAGAAACACTGAAGAAAGGCTGCATGTTGCTGTAACGCTGTAGTGATGAGCACAGAAACACAGATGAAAGGCTGCATGTTGCTGTAACGCTGTAGTGATGAGCCCAGAAACACTGATGAAAGGCTGCATGTTGCTGTAACGCTGTAGTGATGAGCACAGAAACACTGATGAAAGGCTGCATGTTGCTGTAACGCTGTAGTGATGAGCACAGAAACACTGATGAAAGGCTGCATGTTGCTGTAACGCTGTAGTGATGAGCACAGAAACACAGATGAAAGGCTGCATGTTGCTGTAACGCTGTAGTGATGAGCACAGAAACACCGATGAAAGGCTGCATGTTGCTGTAACGCTGTAGTGATGAGCACAGAAACACCGATGAAAGGCTGCATGTTGCTGTAACGCTGTAGTGATGAGCACAGAAACACCGATGAAAGGCTGCATGTTGCTGTAACGCTGTAGTGATGAGCACAGAAACACCGATGAAAGGCTGCATGTTGCTGTAACGCTGTAGTGATGAGCACAGAAACACCGATGAAAGGCTGCATGTTGCTGTAACGCTGTAGTGATGAGCACAGAAACACAGATGAAAGGCTGCATGTTGCTGTAACACTGTAGTGATGAGCACAGAAACACTGATGAAAGGCTGCATGTTGCTGTAACGCTGTAGTGATGAGCACAGAAACACTGATGAAAGGCTGCATGTTGCTGTAACGCTGTAGTGATGAGCACAGAAACACCGATGAAAGGCTGCATGTTGCTGTAACGCTGAAGTGATGAACACAGAAACACTGATGAAAGGCTGCATGTTGCTGTAACGCTGTAGTGATGAGCACAGAAACACAGATGAATGGCTGCATGTTGCTGTAACGCTGTAGTGATGAGCACAGAAACACTGATGAAAGGCTGCATGTTGCTGTAACGCTGTAGTGATGAGCACAGAAACACTGATGAAAGGCTGCATGTTGCTGTAACGCTGTAGTGATGAGCACAGAAACACTGATGAAAGGCTGCATGTTGCTGTAACTCTGTAGTGATGAGCACAGAAACACCGATGAAAGGCTGCATGTTGCTGTAACGCTGTAGTGATGAGCACAGAAACACTGATGAAAGGCTGCATGTTGCTGTAACGCTGTAGTGATGAGCACAGAAACACAGATGAAAGGCTGCATGTTGCTGTAACGCTGTAGTGATGAGCACAGAAACACTGATGAAAGGCTGCATGTTGCTGTAACGCTGTAGTGATGAGCACAGAAACACTGATGAAAGGCTGCATGTTGCTGTAAAGCTGTAGTGATGAGCACAGAAACACTGATGAAAGGTTGCATGTTGCTGTAATGCTGTAGTGATGAGCACAGAAACACTGATGAAAGGCTGCATGTTGCTGTAACGCTGTAGTGATGAGCACAGAAACACCGATGAAAGGCTGCATGTTGCTGTAACGCTGTAGTGATGAGCACAGAAACACTGATGAAAGGCTGCATGTTGCTGTAACGCTGTAGTGATGAGCACAGAAACACTGATGAAAGGCTGTATGTTGCTGTAACGCTGTAGTGATGAGCACAGAAACACCGATGAAAGGCTGCATGTTGCTGTAACGCTGTAGTGATGAGCACAGAAACACTGATGAAAGGCTGTATGTTGCTGTAACGCTGTAGTGATGAGCACAGAAACACTGATGAAAGGCTGTATGTTGCTGTAACGCTGTAGTGATGAGCACAGAAACACCGATGAAAGGCTGTATGTTGCTGTAACGCTGTAGTGATGAGCACAGGAATGACTATACAGTGATGTATAGTCACGGTAAATCATGCATGTAGTTCACTGCAAGAGATTCACTAACCCTAACTGCACAGTGAGTGTGTTTGTTAGTAAAAATTCAGGAAATATTTGTGAAATAACTGTGTTTCTGTAAAACATTTTAGGAAAATTTCTGTAAAAGTGTTTTGCACTATATTTAAATTAGGATGTTTTATATTTATGGTTTTTGTTTGTCATTGACTGACTGTTTTTTAAAGATTTTATTTTTTACATTTATTTGTATACTGGAATTTGAAAATACACATCATTTCAAAGCAGCTTCACAGAAAATGCATGAGTCTACATTATAATTCAGACTGATCTGTTATTATAGGAGACTGTCTAAGTTATGTATTTCAGAGAAATGTACATGTACAAATCACGCAGTTAGCTAACAATGTATTAATTTAAGTGAAGGTATGGGTGATACTGTCAGGCTGATTGGATCATTTGAATGATAGTGTTATGCTGATTGGGTCTGTTGAGGAAGCCATAAAACCTGCCTAACTGGTTTTCACTTGATAGAATCAAATCATCCCTATGCTTTGTTTTGATTTGTCTCCACCTCCAAAAGTCCCTCCTCCTAAAATGCCTATAAGATACCATGTAAAGTTAGGGTTAGATTAGACTGTTGGAAGAACTGCAGCAACGCACAGCGAAGTTCTCAATAAAGAAACAGCCTTCTGTTTGAACGCGATCCCAACGTCTCCTGGTCTTCGATTCTGAGTTTCCAACAAATGTATTAATTTAAGGCATAAACAATGAGCTCATTGAAGTAATGAATACATATTGTTAACAAATGATTAGGATATATAGAGAATTGTAGCAATGGAGCCTTATACTGTTGGTCTTATTGGTCAGTAGCAATGCTTTGTAATTGATAAAGAGCTTATTACCCAGCCAGCAATGACACGTGGGGCCCAGATGGGTTAACTACGGGTTCCATGGGTACTGTGTGGGCATGGGCTTTGGCTGGGTGAAATCAGCGGGTCCCATGTAGGTTTTGTAGTACGAGTCCCACATAGGAAGCCCATATGAGCTGATTACATGGGCCCCATAAGGGACAGGCATGGGAACAAGTGGGCATGGGTTTGATCTGGGAACACATATATGGGTCTTGCATAACATATTTATGGGCCAAGTGGGCATGGGTTTGATCTGGGAACACATATATGGGTCTTGCATGACATATTTATGGGCCAAGTGGGAATGGGTTTGATCTGGGAACACATATATGGGTCTTGCATGACATATTTATGGGCCAAGTGGGAATGGGTTTGATCTGGGAACACATATATGGGTCTTGCATGACATATTTATGGGCCAAGTGGGCATGGGTTAGAACTGGGAATGCACATATGGGTCCTGCATAGAATTTTTATGGGCCAAGTGGGCATGGGTCTGAACTGAGAACACATATATGGGTCCTGCATGGTTTATTTATGGGCCGAGTGGGCATGGGTTTGATCTGGGAACACATATATGGGTCCTGCATAGAATTTTTATGGGCCAAGTGGCCATGGGTTTGAAGTGGGAATGCATATATGGGTCCTACATGGTTTATTTATGGGCCAAGTGGGCATGTGTTTGATCTGGGAACACATATATGGGTCTTGCATGACATATTTATGGGCCGGGTGGGCATGGGTTTGATCTGGGAACACAAATGTGACCCTGGATCACAAAACCAGTCTTATGTTGCACAGGTATATTTGTGGCAATAGCCAACAATACATTGTATGGGTCAAAATTATAGATTTTTCTTTTATGCCAAAAAATATTAGGATATTAAGTAAAGATCATGTTCCATGAAGATATTTTGTAAATTTCCCACCTTAAATATAAAAATATTTATTTTTGTGAATGGATGCAGCACTATCGCCAATAGAAATGGACAACTTTAAAGGCGATTTTCTCAATATTTCGATTTTTCTGTACCCTCAGATTCCAGATTTTCAAATAGTTGTATCTCGGCCAAATATTGCCCTATCCTAACAAACAATACATCAATGGAAAGATGATGTATTCAGCTTTCAGATGATGTATAAATCTCAATTTTAAAAAAATGACCCATAAGACTGGTTTTGTGGTCCAGGGTCACAAATATGGGTCTTGCATGTCATATTTATGGGCCAAGTGGGCATGTGTTTGAACTGAGAACACATATATGGGTCCTGCATGGTTTATTTATGGGCCGAGTGGGCATGGGTTTGATCTGGGAGCACATATATGGGTCCTGCATTGAATTTTTATGGGCCAAGTGGCCATGGGTTTGATCTGGGAACACATATATGGGTCTTGCATGACATATTTATGGGCCGAGTGGGCATGGGTTTGATCTGGGAACACAAATATGGGTCTTGCATGTCATATTTATGGGCCAAGTGGGCATGTGTTTGAACTGAGAACACATATATGGGTCCTGCATGGTTTATTTATGGGCCGAGTGGGCATGGGTTTGATCTGGGAACACATATATGGGTCCTGCATAGAATTTTTATGGGCCAAGTGGCCATGGGTTTGATCTGGGAACACATATATGGGTCTTGCATGACATATTTATGGGCCGAGTGGGCATAGGTTTGATCTGGGAACACAAATATGGGTCTTGCATGTCATATTTATGGGCCAAGTGGGCATGTGTTTGAACTGAGAACACATATATGGGTCTTGAATGACATATTTATGGGCCGAGTGGGCATGGGTTTGATCTGGGAGCACATATATGGGTCTTGCATGGTTTATTTATGGGCCAAGTGTGCATGTGTTTGATCTGGGAACACATATATGGGTCTTGCATGACATATTTATGGGCCGAGTGGGCATGGGTTTGATCTGGGAGCACATATATGGGTCCTGCATGGTTTATTTATGGGCCAAGTGTGCATGTGTTTGATCTGGGAACACATATATGGGTCTTGCATGACATATTCATGGGCCGAGTGGGCATGGGTTTGATCTGGGAGCACATATATGGGTCTTGCATGACATATTTATGGGCCAAGTGTGCATGTGTTTGATCTGGTAACACATATATGGGTCTTGCATGACATATTTATGGGCCAAGTGGGCATGTGTTTGATCTGGGAACACAAATATGGGTCTTGCATGTCATATTTATGGGCCAAGTGGGCATGTGTTTGAACTGAGAACACATATATGGGTCCTGCATGGTTTATTTATGGGCCGAGTGGGCATGGGTTTGATCTGGGAACACATATATGGGTCCTGCATGGTTTATTTATGGGCCAAGTGGGCATGGGTTTGATCTGGGAACACATATATGGGTCCTGCATAGAATTTTTATGGGCCAAGTGGCCATGGGTTTGATCTGGGAACACATATATGGGTCTTGCATGACATATTTATGGGCCGAGTGGGCATGGGTTTGATCTGGGAACACAAATATGGGTCTTGCATGTCATATTTATGGGCCAAGTGGGCATGTGTTTGAACTGAGAACACATATATGGGTCCTGCATAGTTTATTTATGGGCCAAGTGGGCATGGGTTTGATCTGGGAACACATATATGGGTCTTGCATGACATATTCATGGGCCGAGTGGGCATGGGTTTGATCTGGGAGCACATATATGGGTCCTGCATAGAATTTTTATGGGCCAAGTGGCCATGGGTTTGAACTGGGAACACATATATGGGTCCTGCATGGTAAATTTATGGGCAAAGTGGGTATGGGTTTGAACTGTGATAATATATATAAAAATATATTTTTTATTTATTTACCGGTATGTTGTGACATTTTAATTGTTTTTTAAAGATTATGTTTGTTGTTCGATGTAACAATTTTGTATTAATGTATTTTTGGAGAGCTGGTTTTTTTTTCAGAGATTTTTTTTTTATTTAAATATATTTTTGATTTGTTTACCGGTATATTGTTGTGACGACCACAAAAGTGTTGTATTTGTGTTTTAAGAATATTCACAATTACTGTCTTTTAATTGAAACAAGTGATTGTATTTAAGTGAATTGTGTAGTGTTTGCTCCAGGCCAGTAGGGGCAGTGTAGAGTGACGAGTTACTGTAGCTGCGTGAGTGGCGGGTTTCTCATTACTGCAGAGAGCTCGAAACTGATAACACTGTCTCCTCGTTTTTCTCCTGTTTTACAGGTTGGTAAATGTATAAAAACACCTCAGAAGTAGCATTTATCTATGCTGGAATGTATGTGAGATATGAGTGAACTGTTTTTAGTGAAATGAGTTTCGTTAGGGTCTGTTTTTGATTTAGTTTGAAATGAGTTGAAACGAGAGGGCAAAGTCCTACAGAGTAACGGTCGAGAGACATTATTGAGAGCAAGTCAGCTCAACACACACTTTCCCCTTGTATATGATATTTTTTAAGCTTGTAATGTTAACAGATATGTTTAGCTCACTGTATGTCAGTTTCCCACCATCTGTTGGAAATGTTTTTTTGCTCAATGAGTTTATACAAAAATGTTTACAGTTTAAAATGAGGTTAAAAGTTACACTCCCATACACAAAAGAAATATATTTGAATTATAATTTCAGGAACTATTTTGGAATATATGCAAATATTTGAAATTGGCCTAATAAATATATTTCATACTTATATTATATTTTTGTTATATTTCAGAATATATTTCAATGTATTTTTTTCTGTATGGGTCCCCAAAAATGCCAAAAATATATGTGGCATATACATAATACATTGAAATATATTCTGAAATATAACAAAAATATATGAAATATAAGTATGAAATATATTTATTGGGCCAATTTCAAATATTTGCATATATTCCAAAATATATCCTAAAAATATATTTCTTTTGTGTATGGGCTTTAAGCAATTTATGAGTTCTGAGCATGATTTTGCAGTACTGTATTAACATGATACTGATAAAATACTGTGAATGGAAGATTCTAAGTATCTAAAAAAAAGCTGGTGAATATTACCATTGTCTTTACATTTCATTTTGATAAATAGTATAAAATACAAGCATGAAGAGTAAGTGAACATGCATTTGGTGGAAAGAGGTTTATTTTAATATGGATTTTGCATTGACATGGACACTGAAAATTAATTGTAATGTTAAAAAGACACTGAACATGTACAGATGGTGGACAACCAGAATGCCTATTACCGCCGCGCCAGCTGCCGCGGCGAAATCACCGCGGCAAAAATAAACCAGCCGCATTTCAAAGTCGTTCCCGAAATGACCGCCAGGTGGCGCAAAGGGACATTGTGCAAAACAGCAGCAATTGCCGTATTTTAAAATGTAAGTGGGTTAAATATAAAACCCTAAGCCTAATAGGCATATTTTTCATATATATAAATAGGCCTATTAGGCTACAACAGAATAGAACCAAAGATAGAATAAATTTTAGAACTGAAAAAATAGAATCAAAAGTAAAAAATAGAGACGACATTAGGAGCAATGACGCTGAATATTTTTACTATTCTATTGAGGCATAGATAAATGAAGAGCTCTCGTGAGCGATACAATTGCATAGTAATTTATAGTGATTTCAAAAGCAGTCCTTAAAAAAAAAAAACATGGAGTAGTGTGGCATCATTTTTGAGAGATTACGCGGATGCCCTTAATGTATGTAGGCTAGGCTGCTTAAAAAAAATGTCACAACGCGTTTTGTGATTGTTTTGAATTAAACATTGAAGTTTAAAATGTAGTGTTTTGGCACACCAGGCCGAGTGGCGTTACGCATTGTTCAAAAATCAGGTTTTATTCTGGCATGTTGAATTGGCGTTAGATTTTTTTTTTTAGATTTAGATTTTAGATTTCCTTAGATTTATTTTTCTCATAACAGCTAAAATAACTTAATATATGCCTTGTCTTAATATGACCTACTTAATATAGGCAATAGGCATATAATAGCCTATATAATAAATTAGCAAAACTTGGCCACTAAATATTTAATTTTCAATTATTTTAATTATCACAATTAAAGTTTTAATTTAATTAAATTGAACAAGCGCAGCAATCAGCATTTAATCAAATATTCTAAAAGATGTATTATTAATAATAATAATGTTCTTTCAACATAATATTTCGACATAATATGTGTGCGTGCAAGCAACAAGCAAGATGTGTATTTATCCGGTGATGCGTGCATTGATTTTTATCAATAAACTAGTGTTTTCTGACAGTGTCGACTGCAAAGATGAAGTTGACGATCGCCATATTTGTAGTGAACCCACCTAGAGAGAAATGCACATAAAGACATAATCAGAGAGTAGCCTTTTTCTTTTCGTTTTGAATTATTTCGTTTGAAGACATTTCAAGCTTTGTGTATTTGATGTATTTATCATGTCTGTGTGAGGCATACGCTGAGTTTCGTTAAGTTAGGAGGATGAGATGCGCTCCAGCTGACGTGCAATGTAAGTGACCGCGCGGGTGCCTCCATGATTAGTGTCTGTTATATTTGCTTCTCTTACTTATTAAATCCAGGCAAGGGTTGATGAAAAATTTATTAAAATTAAGATACAATTTATAGAAAACGAAATTCACTTTAAAGAAAGGATTTCTACTAAACAAAACTTAATGAAGTGGTCAAAATCATGTCTGACCCACTCCATATCCATCTCTCGATATAATGCATCCTATCTTACTCGTGCTGTTCACTTTTCATATTCAACATAGATGGAAAAAAATAACATTAGAATATTTTAACAAATATGATACTAAATGAGATTATTTAATGGCTACAACAGTATATGCCTATAGACTGTATTTGTACAAATTGCTGCACATTAATTTAATTAAATGAAACCTTGTAACGCAGTGGTTCCCAACCTTTTTTTGTCTGAGACCCCCTTTTTCCCAAGAAAATATTTTAGGGCCCCCCTTCACATTTAATGATATTATATCGCTGTTGTAAGCTTGCGGCAAGGATGACAAAATATGTTGTTTTTAAAGGGTTAGTTCACCCAAAAATGAAAATTCTGTCAGTAATTACTCACCCTCATGTTGTTCCAACCATGTAAGTCTTTCGTTCATCTTCGGAACACAAATTAAGATATTTTTGATGAAATCTGACAGAATTCTGACTCTTCCATAGGCTTCCAGTGTGACCGAAACTCACCGACCCAGAAAAGTTATTAAAAACATCGTTAAAATAGTCCAAGTGACTCCAGTGGCTCAATATTAAGTATATCAAGCGACGAGAATACTTTTTGTGCGCAAAAACAAACAAAAATACCGACTTTATTCCACTAATCAATTCCTTCTCTCTGGGCCTCGTAGTGTTTTTGCGCTGCGCGTCTGTGTTGCACGTCATCACGCATCACACACATGACCTGCTTCGGCCAATTGTGAGCCTACGTGATGACGTGCAACACAGACGCGCTACGCAAAAACACTACGAGGCCCAGAGAGAAGGAATTGAATAGTGGAATAAAGTCGGTATTTTTGTTTGTTTTTGCGCACAAAAAGTATTCTCGTCGCTTGATATACTTAAGATTGAGCCACTGGAGTCACTTGGACTATTTTAACGATGTTTTTAATAACTTTTCTGGGTCGGTGAGTTTCGGTCACACTGGAAGCCTATGGAAGAGTCAGAATTCTGTCAGATTTCATCAAAAATATCTTAATTTGTGTTCCGAAGATGAACGAAAGACTTACATGGTTGGAACAACATGAGGGTGAGTAATTACTGACAGAATTTTAATTTTTGGGTGAACTAACCCTTTAAGCAAACGATATGTTTACTATAACCAGATATGTTTATGCACAAATAATAGCCTATGATATTGAAAATACAATAACAAAAACATCTGTAGGCCCTTTGTAATTTAAAAACGTAAGCCTAGGAGTAGCCTATAAATTGGCCCTATTTGAAATGCAATAACAAAAAAATTCACACTGGTGTGTAGGTAAAAAAAAAAGAAAAGAATATAGGCTATTACTAAATGACTGCTGTCTGGGGCCTCAGTACTTGCATGTTATTTGTGAGGCTTTATCAATGTGAGGCTTTATTTTTGACGCTTTTGGCGCTATAGCGAGCAATAATAAACTTGCGTTTATTAACAGAATAATGCGTCTTTAAAACATTAACATTGTAGCCGGAACTACTTCTCTCTCTGTGTACGTCTATGACGAGTCACGCAGGTACTGGGCTACTCCGCAGCGTCAGCGATCCGATCTAGTGTAAAATAGTCCCAATGTAAACACTTATTATAGGTGTACCATAGTTGTTCAGGATAAGACAAAAACACGGATTGGAAAATGGATTCATGATGAACTCGCTCATTATATACATTTTGTAAATTTTGAACAGAAAAAAGTTAAGGACTTTTATTTAATGCTGCTCATTGCTCAAAACTTTTCAAAATATGACGCGACCCCCCAAAGAGCTCGCTGAGGCCCCCTTGTGGGCCGCGACCCCCCTGTTGGGAACCACTGTTGTAACGAATTCACACTGTAGGGTAGACTGTGTACAGTTGAGACACCTTAAATAACTTGCGTTCGCAGCAAACACAAGTTGTGATTTTTGCTGTGCACTTGCATATTAGTGTCAGCTGAAGGAAATATAGAGACCTCTTGGAACTTTAATTGAATACATAGCGTTGGTAAAGCATACTGAAATTACATCCCTACAAATTTATTAGGCCCTACTGAAAATAAATGTATCGAATTTAAGCAAAGTAGCCTAAATGTTAAGACTGTAAGCCCTTTGCTTTTTAGTAGCCTATAAAGGACTCTTATAGCCGACTTTGTGTTAGCCTACTTTAATTTGTAGAGGATTTTTTTAACTCAAACATTAACACTGAAATAAATTAAACTAAATGATTGTAAAATTTTTGGCACACCACGAGTGGCGCTATGCATTGTTCTAAAGCCAGGTTTTATTCTGGCATGATGAATTAGTGTTCGACAAATGCGGCGGCGCGTTCATTTGAATGAAGAGCGCTTCTCGCTCGTGTGAGCGAACACACACTGGAACGTTAGGCCATGTAGCAACGAGTGAATAGTGGCCGAGTGGTTGAACTTACGTTACGATCATTTAGATCAGTGGTTCCCAACCTTTTTTTGTCTGAGACCCCCTTTTTCCCAAGAAAATATTTTAGGGCCCCCCTTCACATTTAATGATATTATATCGCTGTTGTAAGCTTGCGGCAAGGATGACAAAATATGTTGTTTTTAAAGGGTTAGTTCACCCAAAAATGAAAATTCTGTCAGTAATTACTCACCCTCATGTTGTTCCAACCATGTAAGTCTTTCGTTCATCTTCGGAACACAAATTAAGATATTTTTGATGAAATCTGACAGAATTCTGACTCTTCCATAGGCTTCCAGTGTGACCGAAACTCACCGACCCAGAAAAGTTATTAAAAACATCGTTAAAATAGTCCAAGTGACTCCAGTGGCTCAATATTAAGTATATCAAGCGACGAGAATACTTTTTGTGCGCAAAAACAAACAAAAATACCGACTTTATTCCACTAATCAATTCCTTCTCTCTGGGCCTCGTAGTGTTTTTGCGCTGCGCGTCTGTGTTGCACGTCATCACGCATCACACACATGACCTGCTTCGGCCAATTGTGAGCCTACGTGATGACGTGCAACACAGACGCGCTACGCAAAAACACTACGAGGCCCAGAGAGAAGGAATTGAATAGTGGAATAAAGTCGGTATTTTTGTTTGTTTTTGCGCACAAAAAGTATTCTCGTCGCTTGATATACTTAAGATTGAGCCACTGGAGTCACTTGGACTATTTTAACGATGTTTTTAATAACTTTTCTGGGTCGGTGAGTTTCGGTCACACTGGAAGCCTATGGAAGAGTCAGAATTCTGTCAGATTTCATCAAAAATATCTTAATTTGTGTTCCGAAGATGAACGAAAGACTTACATGGTTGGAACAACATGAGGGTGAGTAATTACTGACAGAATTTTAATTTTTGGGTGAACTAACCCTTTAAGCAAACGATATGTTTACTATAACCAGATATGTTTATGCACAAATAATAGCCTATGATATTGAAAATACAATAACAAAAACATCTGTAGGCCCTTTGTAATTTAAAAACGTAAGCCTAGGAGTAGCCTATAAATTGGCCCTATTTGAAATGCAATAACAAAAAAATTCACACTGGTGTGTAGGTAAAAAAAAAAGAAAAGAATATAGGCTATTACTAAATGACTGCTGTCTGGGGCCTCAGTACTTGCATGTTATTTGTGAGGCTTTATCAATGTGAGGCTTTATTTTTGACGCTTTTGGCGCTATAGCGAGCAATAATAAACTTGCGTTTATTAACAGAATAATGCGTCTTTAAAACATTAACATTGTAGCCGGAACTACTTCTCTCTCTGTGTACGTCTATGACGAGTCACGCAGGTACTGGGCTACTCCGCAGCGTCAGCGATCCGATCTAGTGTAAAATAGTCCCAATGTAAACACTTATTATAGGTGTACCATAGTTGTTCAGGATAAGACAAAAACACGGATTGGAAAATGGATTCATGATGAACTCGCTCATTATATACATTTTGTAAATTTTGAACAGAAAAAAGTTAAGGACTTTTATTTAATGCTGCTCATTGCTCAAAACTTTTCAAAATATGACGCGACCCCCCAAAGAGCTCGCTGAGGCCCCCTTGTGGGCCGCGACCCCCCTGTTGGGAACCACTGATTTAGATGACACGGGTTCGAATCCCGAACTTACTAGGACTACTGATTTTTAGCCTATTAATGCATTTTATAGTCTATTGTTGACGCAGAGAGATTTGTCTAGTTCTAAAACATAGTTTTTTTTTTGCTTATAGTCTATTTACAAAATAAAATCACCATGCATTTCCATTTTACACTAAGGAGCAAATATTATACAATGACTTTACTTCTGTAGCCTATAATAATTCCAATGGTAATTTCAAAAGCAGTTCTGTTAAAAAAAAAAATTATATATATATATATATATATATATATATATATATATATATATATATATATATATATATATGACGTTTAAACGACAAACAATAAAATCAGAACCAGTATTCTGTTGCGTTCATAGTGGCAGTAATGCATCCACGGCTTTTCAAAATGTCACAAAGCGTCTTGAGATTGTTTTGAATGAAATATTGAAGTTTATAATTAAGTGTTTGGGCACACCACGACGAGTGGCAAACTCTTTGTTTTGTTTTGCAAACTAGCCTGTGGGGGGTTTGGAGAAGGCAATAGTTGCTTTATCGTGGGGGTGCAGGACAGAGGTGTTAATGTTCCGTCTTTCATATGGAGAGTGTCGGAGCCAGCCTGAGGCAAAGGCAACATTCTTTTAAGGATTAATCTCAAAATCTCCAAAAGTCCATAGCCTATGTGCAGTAGGCCCTATATCTTATTAAATTATATATTGTAGTTTTATTGATTGTATTTAAAGGTTTTCCACACACAATTTCAATTTAGCAGATACAGAGCTCTTTAATTCGCGACCCACCTCGTTTTATTGTGAGGTGAATTCAGCAAGGCATGTTGTATCTTTGAAGGAACAAAAGCTATTTGTTACAGTTTTTTCTTTCGTGATTTGTGTGGATGACACACAGCGACATATACAGTATTATCAGCTGTATGGTGTTTTTTTTAACGCTGAAATGCTTAATTTCGAGAGAGACCCGCCGCGCGCAGTGAGGGAGACCAAACTTACTAAAAAAATACAGAGAGGCGAAGATAAACGCCTGTTCTTAATTTATGTTGCTTTGAACTTTTTTCGTTTTGTACCGTTTTAATTTTTTAATTTAGCTGCAATTTCTTTGACAATAGAAATTTAAAATGTTGCAAGAATAAGATTCTGTGTTTCTTATTTTGCATCACAAAGGGAATAAAATCGCATCGATGCAACCCTGTTTAAATAAATAAACTTTCCCGACACTTTATTCATACCTTGAAATGTGCAATGGGTTTTCAAACTTAATTAATTTTCTTTTTCTTTTACATTTTCATTGTTTATTTTTTAACTGAAAGCAATACTGTATTGAAAGTATTTTTCTGATTTGTTCGATCTGTTTTGAAAAATGTCTTCCGTTGCTATGGCCGGGTATAACTGTCAGTCATCTCAAACTCGTGAATGATTCACACACACAAAAAATAATTTAGCAGATTAAAGACGAGCTTCATCATCTTCATTTTCTGGTGCAATCGGCTGACAGTCTTCCTTCATCTGATGTGTCGTCTTTGCAGCGACTCAACTGGAATGTAGCAAATTGATGTTGTAATGTACAATTGATAATTAAACAAGATGATTGACTTTAATAAACAGATACATATTTAAGCATCAAGACCGGAAAAACATAAACCCTGTCGGCTACACTGAGATTCGATCTCAGATTGTTTGAAGCTTCGAGAGGCTATTGTTATTGCATTGACCACAGAGCTATCGTCTGAATAGCCTAAGTAAACTATTTTCTCTGTTTTAAAAGTTTGTCATATTCTTTTTTATTTGTTTATTTTTTTAACATTGGCAATTTACTGTCTCGAAATTATGTGTCGAAAAATTTTTAAAAAGTGTTTTTACCAGATATGTGCTGTTTGTTTGTTTGTTTATTTATTTATTTATTATTATTATTATGCAGATGTTAATTCAGCCATTCTGTTGGATAAAAATTGTCCCTAATGTAAAATGGAAATTAATGGTAAATTTATTTTATAAATATAAAATATTTAAAATAGACTATGAGAAAAAAACAATAGGCTATGGTGTAGCAATATTTTAGAACTATCAAATCTTTCTGCATTAATAATAAAAAAGTAGCCCATGTTTGTTCGGGTTTTGAACGTTATAGCCTACCACTCGGCCACGAATTTGTTTTGTTTTATATTGTTTGAAATGTATTTTTACATATTTTGCTTTCGTTAATGTTAACCAATTCTGTTGTAGCATAATAGGCCTATATTTTTTCCCTAAAAGTTTGTTTTATTCTCTGCTTTGTTTGTTTATATTTTTACATATTCAATTAGTCTCATTTTTGTTCAAATAATGAAAAAAGTTTTTTTTTTTTTTTTTTTTTTTACAAGATCTTGCGCCACATTTTTTTATTTTTTTTTTTATAAACAGATAGGAAACTTACCTTTTAAAATGCCGCAGTTGCTGCTGTGCGCGAACGACTTTGAAATTCGACTGGTTTATTTTTGCTGCGGCAGTAGGCTAATAGCCATTGTGGTTGATTATTTATTAAAGAATTCAAATGATAATCATAACAACATGAAAGCCTTTTTAATTCTGAATATAACAAAGAATGCTTAAACTGACTAACATCGGGTAACTGCAAGTCCTGAAAATGTCTTAATTTTACGGTAAATTATTTTAATTTATTTCACTGTTATGTTTCAGTTAATAAATCTACAAACACATTAAAATAACACGAAGTAAGTAACCTATTGACATAGCCTTTCTAAATTATAGAAAAACTGGGCACACAATGTTAACGTGTGTCTACTTTGTTTAAATTTAATGAATTTGAATTCGTTTAACCACAATATTTATCTTGAATTTATCTGCGACCTCAGCTCAGATTACTGCCGCGGCAGATTACGTCATAAAGAGAATAAACTGACACTTTTGAAGTCTGTGATTACAGCGCCACTCAGCGGTAAAAGGCAGCAAATGCACATCCCAATTTTGCCGCCGCGGGAACGGCGGCGGTAAAAGTCTCATTCTGGTTGGCCACCATCTGTAATATGTGAAACATACAATGATACTTAACAATAGAGATGTGATTGCTGAAGAAAATTCAGAAAATAAATTACTGCAGAGAGCTCGAAACTGATAATACTGTCTCCTCGTTTCTCTCCTGTTTTACAGGAATTAATCTGTTATCCACGGTGCCGTTGCTACGGTACCCGTTACATTGTGACATTTAAATTGTTTTTTAAAGATCGTTTTTGTTGTTCAATTTAACAATATATTTCTTGCAGTTCAAAGCGTTTTCTTAGATTGTTTCCTTAAAGGAGAACTCCGGTCAATTTTAACATTGAGCTCATTTTTTTGTACATTTGGAGTGCTGTCAATACAGAGAACAACGACATTGGTGTTGCCTACACCGTGTTATCCTCTTTTTAAAATTTGCACCCTGTTGACTTCAATGGGGCAAGTTTTAAACCTGCTTTTAGCCTCTTAACATCCTTGATGTGTCATTACAAGTGCACAGGTCATTAGCTGGGCACTTGTAATGACACATCAAGGATGTTAAGAGGCAAAAAGCAGGTTTAAAACTTGCCCCATTGAAGTCAACAGGGTGACACCCCCCGCGACACTGTCACCTTTTTTACTCTGAGGAGTTTGCAGGTCTGCATCTGGGTAGCCATGGTTGGATCCCGGGTGCAAGCCCACTTTAGACCCATTTGGGCAGGTGAGGCCCAAATGGGTCTGACATGAATTGCCCAGTTAAGACCCACATAAGACCCTTACAGATCCCACTTAAAACCCACCTGGGCATCCACGGCTGGCCCCCATGTGGATCCCGGGTGCAAACCCACTTTAAACCCCTTCAGACTGGTGGGCCCCAAATGGGTCTGTCATGAATTGCCCAGTTAAGACCCACATAAGACCCTTACAGATCCCACTTAAAACCCACCTGGGCATCCACGGCTGGCCCCCATGTGGATCCCGGGTGCAAACCCACTTTAAACCCCTTCAGACTGGTGGGCCCCAAATGGGTCTGTCATGAATTGCCCAGTTAAGACCCACATAAAACCCTAACAGATCCCACTTAAAACCCATCTGGGCATCCATGGCTGGCCCCCATGTGGATCCCGGGTGCAAGCCCATTTTAAACCCCTTTAAGCAGTTGGGCCCCAAATGGGTCTGACATGAATTGCCCAGTTAAGACCCACATAAGACCCTTACAGATCCCACTTAAAACCCATCTGTGTAGCCATGTTGCAAAGCCCACTTTGGACCCCATTGGGCAGGTGGGGCCCAAATGGGTCTGACATGAATTGCCCAATTAAGACCCATGCAGTACCCTTAGAGGTCCCACTTTTAGTACGTCTGGGCTTCCACGGCTGGCCCCAATGTGGATCCCGGGTGCAAGCCCATAATGGGGCCCACATTTGCCGCCCATGAAGCCCTCATCTGGGCCCCACATGTCATTGCTGGCTGGGTAGGTAACCAGTGTAGAGATGATAAAATTGGTGTTATATGATCATATCTTCTTGACCTGGTATGAATATACATATACACCGCAGGCGGTCCGATGAGATGGTGAAATCTGCAGTAAACCCTTGTGGTCATGTATGAGTGATGTCTTCACCCTTTATTTAAATATTATCAAAAATGTGCAAAAAAGTCTAGTCTCCTTCATTTATACAGCGCTTATAATAATATGAATTGTTTCAAATCAGCTTTACAGAGATAATAGGAAATTACAGTGACAGAGATTGTTTTGGCTTTACAGCAACTTTACTGTGTGTCTGTATGTGTGTGTATTATATGTATATCCATACCAAGGTCAAAGCCTTTAGATCTTTAGCTCTTTAAGATGGTAAGACACATAATGCGTGAAGTGTGTGTTTCGAGGTGAAGAAGATGAAAATAATCCCCTGAACGTTTTGAACCTGAAGGGTGTTTGTAGAGCGGCGGGTTCACAGATCGCAGTGTGTGTGTGTGTGTGTGTGTGTGTGTGTGTGTGTCACAGAGACACGTCTGAAAACAGTAACACATTAAACATGAGACGGCTTCAGCTCATATTCACCGGCGAGCGTCTGATTCATACGTCTCATCTGGAGAAACGTGTGTGTGCGTGTGTCTAGGCTGTTGTGCTCTTTCTCGCTCTGGTTCGATATTAACACAATCAAAGCTCGTTCTCTGTCTCGGTTCATTACAGTGGTTGGGCTTTTACTGGCGAGTGTGTTTGAGTCGGGATTACCACAATCATCATCCGCTTTGTGGTTTACAACCTCTTAACCTTCCCAGAATGGAGCATAATTTCCACGAGTCAATCGTCGATGGTCTCCTGATGTCAGTCAAGTCACCTTCCTTTATATAGCGCTTTTAACATTCTAGATTTTTTTAATGAAAACAATATATAAATATGTAGTTTTGCTGAGTATCAAAGATATTAGCAACTTTTACTCTCTACTTGACTACATTTTTTGAACAAGTAAATGTACTCTTTACTCCAGTACATCTGTGATGAGTAATCACTTGTACATCTGTCACGACACCTCACGCTTCCGGCAGCAGTTTCTCTCGGCTGTAAAGAAGCGATGTCTCCGTCTAAGGCCAGTGAAGGAACTATAACTGTGTGTTTCGCCTTTACTCTCCCGAACTCATCAACAAGGCTACTTTACACCAATGCCAGTGCATTAGTTGCTGGATCGCAGGTGTTTGATCTAGGAGATGAGGCCGAAACCAGCACATCCAGTGCACATCTAAAGTAAGCTTTGATTATTTCATTTTACTTAACATTATTTTATTTATCCGTTATATTGAAGAGACTTTTTTGAAGGTTATGGGTTTACTTTTGCCCTTTTTGAGCGCTTGAGCTCAACAACTGGGGTCGTTAACTGAGAATTCAAAGTTTCCTTGATCTTTTGACAGTTAAGAGTTTGTTATACTATAGAAATACCCTGTAAGTTTCAAATCTCAAAACTTCCTTGTTATTCCAAAAACAGCATTTATTGAAACCAAGGCCAGAAAACGACAGGATCTGAGAAGTGGAGACTTGTGACGTCACAGGGCAGCGAAAGACCATCTTTACAGAAGAATATCAACGCCTACGTCTACGTCACCGCATCTTTGGCTCCACCCACTGGAGTGTTAGTGAATATAGTTACATGAGAACATGAAAAGATCAACACAGGATCAATACCATTACCTTCCAAACGATCCTAATGCTAGGAAAGTGTTGTTGTTTTTTTCTTCAACAATGTGAATGTCTCAGCGGTGCATTATTTGTTTGTATTCAGTCTATTTCACTGTGGATTATTTGGTAAATTTCAACGCAGACTTTGCAAACAGACTTTTACGATGTGGATCTGCCAGCAAACGCCACAAACATGCAAGTAATCACATTTATTCTAATCTGTGATCAGTGATTTCTGATGTGTAATTGTTCAAGTTCAGACAGATTATCTCTCAAAATATCATTCAATACTGTTTATGCATCAGCAAATCAAGCCAATGACTAAACGATCAACTTCACACCGTTTATCTTAGTAGGATGAAAATAATCTTATTTAAACTGTGATTAAATTATATACAGAAATCGATCAAAGAAAGCTCCCTTTCCAATTGCACAGCGAAAGTTTATCTGGCCACTTGCCAAAACGAAGCTCTTACTGTATTTACATTGTGTTAGCCTTGTTATTTGGTGAAAGCATTCATGAGAGTGCAGAAACTGCGTTACAATGATGAGATCACTTCATTCATGCGATCAACTGTCAATCTGTCTTCTGCTCAATGCTCATCACTGCAACCTTTCATGTGATGGGAATACATCTAATCTAATTCGTTAATCTCAATAGCTGTAATAGTAAAAACTTCGTAAAATACTTCATGAGAGGTCCATATGCAATGCTGGCTATTTCATATGCAAAGATGTCAGCCAATGACAGCAGTGGGCGTTTACACTGAAGTCTCACAGCCAATCACAGCAGTGGGCGTTTACACTGGAGTTTCACAGCCAATCACAGCAGTGGGCGTTTACACTGAAGTCTCACAGCCAATCACAGCAGTGGGCATTTACACTGAAGTCTCACAGCCAATCACAGCAGTGGGCGTTTACACTGAAGTCTCACAGCCAATCACAGCAGTGGGCGTTTACACTGAAGTCTCACAGCCAATCACAGCAGTGGGCGTTTACACTGGAGTTTCACAGCCAATCACAGCAGTGGGCGTTTACACTGAAGTCTCACAGCCAATCACAGCAGTGGGCGTTTACACTGAAGTCTCACAGCCAATCACAGCAGTGGGCGTTTACACTGGAGTCTCACAGCCAATCACAGCAGTGGGCATTTACACTGGAGTCTCACAGCCAATCACAGCAGTGGGTGTTAACACTTAAGTCTCACACAGACACGCCCCTTCATACAGAGCGTTCAAATCAGAGGCTAAAATCAGGCTAGGAGAAATGCCTTTTATTTCTAAATTATGACAAATATTTTTTTTTAATCATACTAACATTATAAGGGCACACCAGGAAACATTATAAAATAATAAAATAATCCAGTCCATGACCCCTTTAAGAGGCTGTTGTGTTGACCATGAATTACTGCAATATTCAGTTTCATTTTGTTTATAGAAAATAAAAGTGATCGCTCTCCTCACATATCAACTGTTTCTCGTTTTTCACTGGCATGTCTCTTAGGTGTTGAAGACTAGATCCTCTTTGAGCCTACATTCAGTATGAGAGCTCCGCCCTGATCTGCCCATCTCTCAGTGTCTGATTGGTTTGTGTTGATAAGCTCCGCCCTGATCTGCCCGTCTCTCAGTGTCTGATTGGTTTGTGGTGATAAGCTCCGCCCCGATCTGCCCGTCTCTCAGTGTCTGATTGGTTTGTGGTGATAAGCTCTGCCCCGATCTGCCCATCTCTCAGTGTCTGATTGGTTTGTGGTGATAAGCTCCGCCCCGATCTGCCCGTCTCTCAGTGTCTGATTAGTTTGTGGTGATAAGCTCCGCCCCGATCTGCCCGTCCCTCAGTGTCTGATTGGTTTGTGTTGATAAGCTCCGCCTTGGTCTGCCCGTCTCTTGGTGTCTGATTGGTTTGTGGTGATAAGCTCCGCCCTGATCTGCCTGTCTCTCAGTGTCTGATTGGTTTGTGGTGATAAGCTCCTCCCCTCCCACCAGCTCCTGCTGTCGATACTAATATACGAGCAGCATTGATGAACTGTCAGCTTCTGCTGTGTTCAAGTGGACCAAAGTCACTGCTCACCCTTGAAGAATCTGCTAGTTGGAGGCCAGCAGATAAAGACGTGGTGTTATATTGATTAGACAGTGAAATCTTGGTCAGTTTCTGATGCAGGTATGTATACAACACACGCCTGACGCTCAACAACCCCCCGACTCGCTTGACCTTGTTTTCATTTCCAGACTACACATTCACCGTATTAATATGTGTGTTTGAGCGGCCTGACATGAGCCAATCACATGATCGAGGGGCGTTTCACAATTACCTTCATTTCTACATTAAACAGCTTCAGATTTACATGGACTTTCCTGCTAAACTGCTGTTCGATCGGCTCGTGTTTATCAGTAAATGATACATAAACTCATGTGCCAGTTACACTCACTGTTGACATGTTGAATAAACATATTACATTGTAACAAATGTATTCTTCAGGATAAACCCCTTGATATTCATTATCTCGGTTTCAAGGGGGTCTAATATTATTTACACTATCAAAAAACAGTACAGTTTCTTTTAATACATATACAATTGTTGCAAAGGGGACCCTCTATGCCCTTTTAGATGTAACATTAGTCTCATGTGTTCCCAGAATGTGTCTGTGAAGTTTCAGCTTAAAATACCCCACAGATCATTTATTATACCATGTTGTAAATGTCCATTTTTGAGTGGAAGGAATGTATCTTTAAATGCAAATGAGTTGCTGCTCCCCG
>NC_138222.1:71142993-71170493 GCF_964197995.2 Scardinius erythrophthalmus | reverse complement strand
AGGAGCTGAATGAAGGGTTTCTCTCAGTGATGTCAGTAACAGGAGCTGAATGAAGGGTTTCTCTCAGTGATGTCAGTAACAGTAGTTGAATGAAGGGTTTCTCTCAGTGATGTCATTAACAGGAGCTGAATGAAGGGTTTCTCTCAGTGATGTCAGTAACAGGAGCTGAATGAAGGGTTTCTCTCAGTGATGTCATTAACAGGAGCTGAATGAAGGGTTTCTCTCAGTGATGTCAGTAACAGTAGTTGAATGAAGGGTTTCTCTCAGTGATGTCAGTAACAGGAGCTGAATGAAGGGTTTCTCTCAGTGATGTCAGTAACAGGAGCTGAATGAAGGGTTTCTCTCAGTGATGTCAGTAACAGGAGCTGAATGAAGGGTTTCTCTCAGTGATGTCAGTAACAGGAGCTGAATGAAGGGTTTCTCTCAGTGATGTCAGTAACAGGAGCTGAATGAAGGGTTTCTCTCAGTGATGTCAGTAACAGTAGCTGAATGAAGGGTTTCTCTCAGTGATGTCAGTAACAGTAGTTGAATGAAGGGTTTCTCTCAGTGATGTCAGTAACAGTAGCTGAATGAAGGGTTTCTCTCAGTGATGTCAGTAACAGGAGCTGAATGAAGGGGTTCTCTCAGTGATGTCATTAACAGGAGCTGAATGAAGGGTTTCTCTCAGTGATGTCAGTAACAGGAGCTGAATGAAGGGTTTCTCTCAGTGATGTCAGTAACAGTAGTTGAATGAAGGGTTTCTCTCAGTGATGTCATTAACAGGAGCTGAATGAAGGGTTTCTCTCAGTGATGTCAGTAACAGGAGCTGAATGAAGGGTTTCTCTCAGTGATGTCAGTAACAGTAGTTGAATGAAGGGTTTCTCTCAGTGATGTCAGTAACAGTAGCTGAATGAAGGGTTTCTCTCAGTGATGTCATTAACAGGAGCTGAATGAAGGGTTTCTTTCAGTGATGTCAGTAACAGGAGCTGAATGAAGGGTTTCTCTCAGTGATGTCAGTAACAGGAGCTGAATGAAGGGTTTCTCTCAGTGATGTCAGTAACAGGAGCTGAATGAAGGGTTTCTCTCAGTGATGTCATTAACAGTAGTTGAATGAAGGGTTTCTTTCAGTGATGTCAGTAACAGGAGCTGAATGAAGGGTTTCTCTCAGTGATGTCAGTAACAGGAGCTGAATGAAGGGTTTCTCTCAGTGATGTCATTAACAGGAGCTGAATGAAGGGTTTCTCTCAGTGATGTCATTAACAGGAGCTGAATGAAGGGTTTCTTTCAGTGATGTCAGTAACAGGAGCTGAATGAAGGGTTTCTCTCAGTGATGTCAGTAACAGGAGCTGAATGAAGGGTTTCTCTCAGTGATGTCAGTAACAGGAGCTGAATGAAGGGTTTCTCTCAGTGATGTCATTAACAGGAGCTGAATGAAGGGTTTCTCTCAGTGATGTCATTAACAGGAGCTGAATGAAGGGTTTCTTTCAGTGATGTCAGTAACAGTAGCTGAATGAAGGGTTTCTCTCAGTGATGTCAGTAACAGTAGCTGAATGAAGGGTTTCTCTCAGTGATGTCAGTAACAGGAGCTGAATGAAGGGTTTCTCTCAGTGATGTCAGTAACAGGAGCTGAATGAAGGGTTTCTCTCAGTGATGTCAGTAACAGGAGCTGAATGAAGGGTTTCTCTCAGTGATGTCAGTAACAGGAGCTGAATGAAGGGTTTCTCTCAGTGATGTCAGTAACAGGAGCTGAATGAAGGGTTTCTCTCAGTGATGTCATTAACAGTAGCTGAATGAAGGGTTTCTTTCAGTGATGTCAGTAACAGGAGCTGAATGAAGGGTTTCTCTCAGTGATGTCATTAACAGGAGCTGAATGAAGGGTTTCTCTCAGTGATGTCAGTAACAGGAGCTGAATGAAGGGTTTCTCTCAGTGATGTCATTAACAGGAGCTGAATGAAGGGTTTCTCTCAGTGATGTCAGTAACAGGAGCTGAATGAAGGGTTTCTCTCAGTGATGTCAGTAACAGGAGCTGAATGAAGGGTTTCTCTCAGTGATGTCATTAACAGTAGTTGAATGAAGGGTTTCTTTCAGTGATGTCAGTAACAGGAGCTGAATGAAGGGTTTCTCTCACTGATGTCAGTAACAGGAGCTGAATGAAGGGTTTCTCTCAGTGATGTCATTAACAGGAGCTGAATGAAGGGTTTCTCTCAGTGATGTCAGTAACAGTAGCTGAATGAAGGGTTTATCTCAGTGATGTCAAGTCAAGTCAAGTCAAGTTTATTTATATAGCGCTTTTCACAACACAGGTTGTATCAAAGCAGCTTCACAGTAATAAATTAGAACAATACATCAATGTTTGTTTCTAGTGGAACGTCTACGTTTGGTAATGCTGATCAATAGTATCGTTTATTGATTAATTAAATTAAATATCCCCAAATATCCCCAACTGAGCAAGCCAAAGGCAACAGTGGCAAGGAACCGAAAAACTCCATCAGGTGACCTAATGGAGAAAAAAAAACCTTGGGAGAACCCGGGCTCAGTCGGGGGCCAGTTCTCCTCTGGCGTTTATGAACTAGAGGTCGGATTTAACTGTAGGATTAAAAGTATTATATGAATGCCTGGCTGAAGAGATGCGTCTTTAATCTAGTTTTAAACTGGGAGAGCGAGTCTGAGCAACGAACAGTATCCGGAAGACTATTCCAGAGTTTTGGTGCTAAATGTGAAAATGCTCTCCCTCCTTTGGTGGACCTAGATATCCTAGGTATGACCAAAAGCCTCGAATTTAGTGACCTTAAAGAGCGCGATGGATTATAGGGCGATAGAAGATCCGTTAAATAGACTGGAGCTAAGCCGTTTAGGGCTTTATAAGTCAGTAGCAATACCTTGTAATTAATACGGGACTTTATAGGTAACCAATGTAGGGATGATAAAATCGGTGTTATATGATCATATTTTCTTGATCTAGTTAGAACTCTAGCGGCGGCATTTTGGACTAACTGTAGCTTGTTTATTGAGGATGCAGGACAACCGGCTAATAACACATTACAGTAATCTAGTCTCGAGGTCATGAATGCATGAACTAACTTTTCTGCATCAGAAACAGATAGCATATTACGTAGCTTAGCAATGTTTCTAAGGTGGAAAAAGGCTGTTCTTGTAACATATGAAATATGATTTTCAAAAGACAGGTTGCAGTCTAATATAACACCCAGGTCTTTTACTGTAGAGGATGAAGTAACAGGACATCCTACTATGTTAAAGTTGTATTGTGAGAGGTTTTGTGGGTGGTTTTTTGAACCGATAAGTAGTACCTCTGTCTTGTCTGGATTTAATAAAAGAAAATTATGCGTCATCCAATCTTTTATATCTTTAACACACTCTGTCAATTTGGATAATTTAGCGTTTTCATCTGGCCGTGATGAAATATAGATTTGAGTGTCATCAGCATAACAATGGAAACTAATTCCATGTTTCCTTATAATATTTCCAAGTGGCAGCATATATATTGAGAATAATAGAGGGCCTAACACAGATCCCTGCGGCACTCCATAGTTTACTGGAGTTATGATAGATTTTTCTCCATTTAAATAAACAAAATGGTAGCGGTCAGATAAATACGATCTAAACCAGCTTAATGCTTGTCCTTGAACACCAGTATAATTTTGTAGTCGATCTAAGAGTATTGTATGATCTATAGTATCGAACGCAGCACTAAGATCAAGTAAAACTAATATTGAGATACAGCCTTGGTCAGAAGCTAAAAGTAAATCATTTGTGATTTTAACGAGCGCAGTTTCAGTGCTATGATGCGGCCTGAACCCAGACTGAAACTTTTCATAGGTGTCATTTTCTTGTAAGAAAGAGCCCAGTTGAGCGGACACAACTTTTTCTAGTATTTTAGACATAAAAGGTAGATTTGAAATGGGTCTATAATTTACTAGATTATTCGGATCTAATTGTGGTTTCTTAATGAGAGGTTTTATAACTGCCAGTTTAAATGTTTTTGGAACATAACCTAAAGATAAAGACGAGTTAATAATATTGAGGAGAGGCTCTTCCACTACAGGTAACACTTCTTTCAATAGTTTAGTTGGTATAGGATCTAGTAAACATGTTGTTGTTTTAGATGAAGTAAAAAGTTTATTTAACTCTTTTTGTTCTATAGTTGTAAAGCACTGTAATTGTTCTTGCGGGGTGATAATTGAGGCTGAATTATAAGGCGCGATTGAGGATTGAACGTTTACAATTGTGGTTCTGATGTTTTCTATTTTCTCAGTGAAGAACTTCATGAAATCATTACTACTAAACTGTAATGGAATATTTTGTTCAGGAGACATCTGTTTATTTGTTAGTCTCGCCACGGTGTTAAATAAGAACTTAGGATTGTTATGGTTGTTTTCTATTAGTTTGCGTAGATGCTCAGCCCTGGCCGCTTTTAGGGCCTTTTTATAACGTGACATACTGTCTTTCCATGCGATTCTAAAGACCTCTAAGTTGGTTTGTTTCCATTTACGCTCTAAATTACGGGTTTCTCTCTTTAGAACACGCGTAGTATTGTTGTACCATGGTGCTTTACTTTTCTCTCTGACCTTTTTTAATCTAATGGGCGCAACAATATCCAATGATCCAGAGAGAATGGTGCTCATAGTGCTAGTTAATTCCTCAAGTTCATCTGTTTGTTTGGGTTCACTGAGCAGCTGAGACAGATCCGATAAGCTGTTTGAAAAATTATCTATGGTGGATGGAAGGATTGTTCTGCCTAATCGATAACGCGGCGCAGCATGATATATTACAGGAGTACGTAATATGCAAGTTACCATGTAATGGTCAGTGACATCGTCACTTTGTGGAATGATATCTATATCGGTTGGATCGGTTCCATGTGATATAATTAAATCGAGTGTATGATTAAATCGATGAGTCGGTCCGGTAATGTTTTGCTTGACCCCAAAGGAGTTTAATAAATCTGTAAACGCAGCCCCTAACGCATCATTTTGATTATCTACATGGATATTAAAGTCTCCAACAATTAATGCTTTATCGAAGTTAACTAATAGGTCTGAGAGAAAATCTGCAAACTCTTTTAGGAAATCAGCGTAAGGCCCAGGCGGTCTATATACGGTAGCCAAGGCTAGAGATAATAGGGATGTTTTTCGAACATCTAAGAGCGTAACATTTAGTACAAGTACTTCAAATGAAATAAACTTATAACCCGTTTTCTGAGTAACATTGAGAAAATCTCTATAGATTGTTGCAACACCGCCGCCACGACCATTCAGACGGGGCTCGTGCTTATAGGAGTATCCTGCTGGAGTAGACTCATTTAAACCGAAATAATCATTTGGTTTAAGCCAGGTTTCAGTAAGGCAAAGTACATCGAAGCTATTATCTGTGACTATTTCATTTACAATAACTGCCTTAGGTGTGAGTGATCTAATGTTTAGAAGACCTAGCTTTAAAAATTGTTTTTGATTACCAATAGCAACATTTTCTGGTTTAATAACAATTAGATTTTTTCTAGATCCTGCAGTAGATTTATGATTTGATCTCACTAAACGAGGAATAGACACAGTTTCTATGCAATGTTCTACACTATTTATATCAGTTAAATTGGTGCAGCAGAGACTATGATTTGGACTTTTGGTTACTAGTCAAAAGGTATTTAACATTTTGGAGATGTTATCTGACAGAAGATCCGATCCGAATCTGCTTGGGTGTAAGCCATCAGCACGGTAAAGCCTAGGACGCTCCCAAAACAGATTCCAATTATTTACAAAGAGAAGTTTCTGCTCATTGCACCATGACATTAACCATTCATTAAGCGCAAATAATCTACTAAACTTTTCATGACCTAGTCGGTACGTGGGAAGCGGTCCTGACACAATAATCGTTATATCAGGCGATGTGCTGCGTACCGTATCGATCAGATTCCTGAAGTCTTTCTTCAGAACCTCCGTCTGGCGCAGTCTGATGTCGGCCCCTCCCGCGTGCAGGACCACAGTTCCGACGCGCTCGTTCAGAATCTCGGGAACGTGAGCAGCGATTTCAGAAACACGAGCACCAGGAAAGCAGTGACTATGCACCTTACTTTTATTTAACGTAACGTGTACGTGTCGAACGATGGAATCGCCGATGATCACAGCATCGCGTTCTGTTTCGCGAAGAGGGGAGAAGCGGTTTTGTGTGGATATCTCGAAAACCGGGAGGGTCGGAGAGAGTTTTCTTGGTCTAGACCTGGCTCGCGTCTTCCGCTGCGGAAAAATCCAGGCTTTGTGATGGCATGTTGGAGCCGGAGTGAACGAGACCATGGCTGATCGCGACCTCGACGTTCGGGACCGATGTTGAGGAACGCACGGAGTAGACGAGGTCGGAGTCAGCGGGTTAGTAACGTTAATCTCTGATTTGTGTGCCTCGGCACGTGATGTTTCAAGAGCTAACCGCCGGTCTATCAGCTCGGCTTTTCTTACTAAAAGGTCGTGGATCTGTTTCTCAGCAGCTTCCAGCTCAGACTGCACCGCGTGCAGCTCAAATGTGTCCTCACCTGCACCAAAAGGTAGACTACTTACATTTGATATATTCGCCATTTTAACAGATGGACAGTGTGTTAAGTTAGCAACGACGCTACCAGTGGTGCTATCAATATTAATACTAATTTATGGCTTAAGTCTTGGATATAATTCGTCTTTTCAGTGGAACGGGTGTAGAGTAGACGCACGATAGGCGAAAAAATGTTTGTTTGTAAATGAGTGCGGAGAAGACGCGTTCAGCCGTGATCCACGGAAAGTGGATGTCAGTAACAGTAGTTGAATGAAGGGTTTCTCTCAGTGATGTCAGTAACAGTAGCTGAATGAAGGGTTTCTCTCAGTGATGTCAGTAACAGTAGTTAAATGAAGGGTTTATCTCAGTGATGTCAGTAACAGTAGTTGAATGAAGGGTTTCTCTCAGTGATGTCATTAACAGGAGCTGAATGAAGGGTTTCTCTCAGTGATGTCATTAACAGTAGCTGAATGAAGGGTTTCTCTCAGTGATGTCAGTAACAGGAGCTGAATGAAGGGTTTCTCTCAGTGATGTCAGTAACAGGAGCTGAATGAAGGGTTTCTCTCAGTGATGTCAGTAACAGTAGCTGAATGAAGGGTTTCTCTAAGTGATGTCAGTAACAGTAGCTGAATGAAGGGTTTCTCTCAGTGATATCAGTAACAGGAGCTGAATGAAGGGTTTCTCTCAGTGATGTCAGTAACAGGAGCTGAATGAAGGGTTTCTCTCAGTGATGTCAGTAACAGGAGCTGAATGAAGGGTTTCTCTCAGTGATGTCAGTAACAGTAGCTGAATGAAGGGTTTCTCTAAGTGATGTCAGTAACAGTAGCTGAATGAAGGGTTTCTCTCAGTGATATCAGTAACAGGAGCTGAATGAAGGGTTTCTCTCAGTGATGTCAGTAACAGGAGCTGAATGAAGGGTTTCTCTCAGTGATGTCAGTAACAGGAGCTGAATGAAGGGTTTCTCTCAGTGATGTCAGTAACAGGAGCTGAATGAAGGGTTTTTCTCAGTGATGTCAGTAACAGGAGCTGAATGAAGGGTTTCTCTCAGTGATGTCAGTAACAGGAGCTGAATGAAGGGTTTCTCTCAGTGATGTCAGTAACAGTAGTTGAATGAAGGGTTTCTCTCAGTGATGTCAGTAACAGGAGCTGAATGAAGGGGTTCTCTCAGTGATGTCATTAACAGGAGCTGAATGAAGGGTTTCTCTCAGTGATGTAAGTAACAGGTGCTGAATGAAGGGTTTCTCTCAGTGATGTCAGTAACAGGAGCTGAATGAAGGGTTTCTCTCAGTGATGTCAGTAACAGGAGCTGAATGAAGGGTTTCTCTCAGTGATGTCATTAACAGGAGCTGAATGAAGGGTTTCTCTCAGTGATGTCAGTAACAGTAGTTGAATGAAGGGTTTCTCTCAGTGTTGTCAGTAACAGTAGTTGAATGAAGGGTTTCTCTAAGTGATGTCAGTAACAGCAGTTGAATGAAGGGTTTCTCTCAGTGATGTCAGTAACAGTAGTTGAATGAAGGGTTTCTCTCAGTGATGTCAGTAACAGTAGCTGAATGAAGGGTTTCTCTCAGTGATGTCAGTAACAGTAGCTGAATGAAGGGTTTTTCTCAGTGATGTCAGTAACAGTAGCTGAATGAAGGGTTTCTCTCAGTGATGTCATTAACAGGAGCTGAATGAAGGGTTTCTCTCAGTGATGTCAGTAACAGTAGTTGAATGAAGGGTTTCTCTCAGTGATGTCATTAACAGGAGCTGAATGAAGGGTTTCTCTCAGTGATGTCAGTAACAGGAGCTGAATGAAGGGGTTCTCTCAGTGATGTCATTAACAGGAGCTGAATGAAGGGTTTCTCTCAGTGATGTAAGTAACAGGTGCTGAATGAAGGGTTTCTCTCAGTGATGTCAGTAACAGGAGCTGAATGAAGGGTTTCTCTCAGTGATGTCAGTAACAGGAGCTGAATGAAGGGTTTCTCTCAGTGATGTCATTAACAGGAGCTGAATGAAGGGTTTCTCTCAGTGATGTCAGTAACAGTAGTTGAATGAAGGGTTTCTCTCAGTGTTGTCAGTAACAGTAGTTGAATGAAGGGTTTCTCTAAGTGATGTCAGTAACAGCAGTTGAATGAAGGGTTTCTCTCAGTGATGTCAGTAACAGTAGTTGAATGAAGGGTTTCTCTCAGTGATGTCAGTAACAGTAGCTGAATGAAGGGTTTCTCTCAGTGATGTCAGTAACAGTAGCTGAATGAAGGGTTTTTCTCAGTGATGTCAGTAACAGTAGCTGAATGAAGGGTTTCTCTCAGTGATGTCATTAACAGGAGCTGAATGAAGGGTTTCTCTCAGTGATGTCAGTAACAGTAGTTGAATGAAGGGTTTCTCTCAGTGATGTCATTAACAGGAGCTGAATGAAGGGTTTCTCTCAGTGATGTCAGTAACAGGAGCTGAATGAAGGGTTTCTCTCAGTGATATCAGTAACAGGAGCTGAATGAAGGGTTTCTCTCAGTGATGTCATTAACAGGAGCTGAATGAAGGGTTTCTCTCAGTGATGTCAGTAACAGTAGCTGAATGAAGGGTTTATCTCAGTGATGTCAGTAACAGGAGCTGAATGAAGGGTTTCTCTCAGTGATGTCAGTAACAGGAGCTGAATGAAGGGTTTCTCTCAGTGATGTCAGTAACAGGAGCTGAATGAAGGGTTTCTCTCAGTGATGTCAGTAACAGGAGCTGAATGAAGGGTTTCTCTCAGTGATGTCAGTAACAGTAGTTGAATGAAGGGTTTCTCTCAGTGATGTCAGTAACAGGAGCTGAATGAAGGGTTTCTCTCAGTGATGTCAGTAACAGGAGCTGAATGAAGGGTTTCTCTCAGTGATGTCAGTAACAGGAACTGAATGAAGGGTTTCTCTCAGTGATGTCAGTAACAGTAGTTGAATGAAGGGTTTCTCTCAGTGATGTCAGTAACAGGAGCTGAATGAAGGGGTTCTCTCAGTGATGTCATTAACAGGAGCTGAATGAAGGGTTTCTCTCAGTGATGTAAGTAACAGGTGCTGAATGAAGGGTTTCTCTCAGTGATGTCAGTAACAGTAGTTGAATGAAGGGTTTCTCTCAGTGATGTCAGTAACAGGAGCTGAATGAAGGGTTTCTCTCAGTGATGTCAGTAACAGTAGTTGAATGAAGGGTTTCTCTCAGTGATGTCAGTAACAGGAGCTGAATGAAGGGTTTTTCTCAGTGATGTCAGTAACAGGAGCTGAATGAAGGGTTTCTCTCAGTGATGTCAGTAACAGGAGCTGAATGAAGGGTTTCTCTCAGTGATGTCAGTAACAGTAGTTGAATGAAGGGTTTCTCTCAGTGATGTCAGTAACAGTAGCTGAATGAAGGGGTTCTCTCAGTGATGTCATTAACAGGAGCTGAATGAAGGGTTTCTCTCAGTGATGTAAGTAACAGGTGCTGAATGAAGGGTTTCTCTCAGTGATGTCAGTAACAGTAGTTGAATGAAGGGTTTCTCTCAGTGATGTCATTAACATGAGCTGAATGAAGGGTTTCTCTCAGTGATGTCAGTAACAGGAGCTGAATGAAGGGTTTCTCTCAGTGATGTCAGTAACAGGAGCTGAATGAAGGGTTTCTCTCAGTGATGTCAGTAACAGTAGCTGAATGAAGGGTTTCTCTCAGTGATGTCAGTAACAGTAGTTGAATGAAGGGTTTATCTCAGTGATGTCATTAACAGTAGTTGAATGAAGGGTTTCTCTCAGTGATGTCAGTAACAGTAGCTGAATGAAGGGTTTCTCTCAGTGATGTCATTAACAGTAGCTGAATGAAGGGTTTCTCTCAGTGATGTCAGTAACAGGAGCTGAATGAAGGGTTTCTCTCAGTGATGTCAGTAACAGTAGTTAAATGAAGGGTTTCTCAGTGATGTCAGTAACAGTAGCTGAATGAAGGGTTTCTCTCAGTGATGTCAGTAACAGTAGTTGAATGAAGGGTTTCTCTCAGTGATGTGATTAACATGAGCTGAATGAAGGGTTTTTCTCAGTGATGTCAGTAACAGTAGCTGAATGAAGGGTTTCTCTCAGTGATGTCAGTAACAGTAGCTGAATGAAGGGTTTCTCTCAGTGATGTCAGTAACAGTAGTTGAATGAAGGGTTTCTCTCAGTGATGTGATTAACATGAGCTGAATGAAGGGTTTTTCTCAGTGATCTCAGTAACAGTAGCTGAATGAAGGGTTTCTCTCAGTAATGTCAGTAACAGGAGCTGAATGAAGGGTTTCTCTCAGTGATGTCATTAACAGGAGCTGAATGAAGGGTTTCTCTCAGTGATGTCAGTAACAGGAGCTGAATGAAGGGTTTCTCTCAGTGATGTCATTAACATGAGCTGAATGAAGGGTTTCTCTCAGTGATGTCAGTAACAGTAGCTGAATGAAGGGTTTATCTCAGTGTGTCAGTAACAGTAGTTGAATGAAGGGTTTCTCTCAGTGATATCAGTAACAGTAGTTGAATGAAGGGTTTATCTCAGTGATGTCAGTAACAGTAGCTGAATGAAGGGTTTCTCTCAGTGATGTCAGTTACAGTAGTTGAATGAAGGGTTTCTCTCAGTGTTGTCAGTAACAGTAGTTGAATGAAGGGTTTCTCTAAGTGATGTCAGTAACAGCAGTTGAATGAAGGGTTTATCTCAGTGATGTCAGTAACAGTAGTTGAATGAAGGGTTTCTCTCAGTGATGTCAGTAACAGTAGCTGAATGAAGGGTTTCTCTCAGTGATGTCATTAACAGGAGCTGAATGAAGGGTTTCTCTCAGTGATGTCAGTAACAGTAGTAAAATGAAGGGTTTATCTCAGTGATGTCAGTAACAGTAGTTGAATGAAGGGTTTTTCTCAGTGATGTCATTAACAGGAGCTGAATGAAGGGTTTCTCTCAGTGATGTCAGTAACAGGAGCTGAATGAAGGGTTTCTCTCAGTGATGTCAGTAACAGGAGCTGAATGAAGGGTTTCTCTCAGTGATGTCAGTAACAGGAGCTGAATGAAGGGTTTCTCTCAGTGATGTCAGTAACAGTAGTTGAATGAAGGGTTTCTCTCAGTGATATCAGTAACAGCAGCTGAATGAAGGGTTTCTCTCAGTGATGTCAGTAACAGTAGCTGAATGAAGGGTTTCTCTCAGTGATGTCAGTAACAGGAGCTGAATGAAGGGTTTCTCTCAGTGATATCAGTAACAGCAGCTGAATGAAGGGTTTCTCTCAGTGATGTCAGTAACAGTAGCTGAATGAAGGGTTTCTCTCAGTGATGTCAGTAACAGGAGCTGAATGAAGGGTTTCTCTCAGTGATGTCAGTAACAGGAGCTGAATGAAGGGTTTCTCTCAGTGATGTCATTAACAGGAGCTGAATGAAGGGTTTCTCTCAGTGATGTCAGTAACAGTAGTTGAATGAAGGGTTTCTCTCAGTGTTGTCAGTAACAGTAGTTGAATGAAGGGTTTCTCTAAGTGATGTCAGTAACAGCAGTTGAATGAAGGGTTTCTCTCAGTGATGTCAGTAACAGTAGTTGAATGAAGGGTTTATCTCAGTGATGTCAGTAACAGTAGCTGAATGAAGGGTTTCTCTCAGTGATGTCAGTAACAGTAGCTGAATGAAGGGTTTCTCTCAGTGATGTCAGTAACAGTAGCTGAATGAAGGGTTTCTCTCAGTGATGTCAGTAACAGGAGCTGAATGAAGGGTTTCTCTCAGTGATGTCAGTAACAGTAGCTGAATGAAGGGTTTCTCTCAGTGATGTCATTAACAGGAGCTGAATGAAGGGTTTCTCTCAGTGATGTCAGTAACAGTAGTTGAATGAAGGGTTTCTCTCAGTGATGTCATTAACAGGAGCTGAATGAAGGGTTTCTCTCAGTGATGTCAGTAACAGGAGCTGAATGAAGGGTTTCTCTCAGTGATGTCAGTAACAGGAGCTGAATGAAGGGTTTCTCTCAGTGATGTCATTAACAGGAGCTGAATGAAGGGTTTCTCTCAGTGATGTCAGTAACAGGAGCAGGGTTGAAGTGTTGTTTATGTGTGATCCGATGTTCTCTTGACACCATCTGCTTTCTGATGGTAAAGACTCTTGAGCTTCCGATGAGACGGACAGACGGATGTGTGATCTTCAGTTCACTGATAGTGATGAACCTCATGACCACTTCATTAGGCCAGTTAGGAGTCAGTAACAGGAGCTGTACTGAGGACAACTGTTCTGCTGTTGCATCTACTTTCTTCTCTTCCTCATCTTCTAATTTATATTACTTAGCAAACACTTTTGAATAAATTTGAGTCAACACTGTATCCAAAGCAAAGTTCTTATCCAAAGCAAATTTGTATATGTTTTTAAACTGCTCTTTTATTGCATTTTAACTTTTTATTTTGCATGAAAACAGCCAAGGAATCTGACACCAACCAACCAACTACAACTACTGCTTTTCTTCTTCATCATCATCATTTTCTACCTCCTCTTCCTCTTATTCTTCTGTACTTTTTTATCTCTATTTCACACTGTTCATCCCTTTAACTAATATAATATATGTAATTTGTCATTTCTGCTCCACTAACATCACCAATTGGAATTGTGTCAAATAGAGAACAGCATATTAACATAATACTCTTACTGTTTTTTTTTTTTTTTTTTTTTTATATATTACAGAAATAGTATGAGTGGGTATGGTATTGGTCAGTCAAACAGATAGTCCCGCCCCAAACTCACACGATTTTGAAAGGTTGAAAGGTCTGGTGGCTCAAACAGATCAGTGTTGTGAAACAGTCTACCAGCTTTTTCCATCCAACATGACATAAATGCATAACATATTTGCGAATAAAGCAGCTTTTCCATCCCATGTGTTCAAGAGAACAAAATCGTCACTTCCTGGGAAACTGTTTCAATATATCAGTAATAAAAATGTAAGATGATTCAATCAGGCTCTTTCTGCATCTCAGAGCGTCAGATGAAACACAATAAACGCTGTCATGTTCTCTTGCGTTCGGATGCTGGTGTTCGGGAACACACTGGTGTGAGACGCTTCTGGAGGGAATTAAACCAAATCATTCTGATCACACACTTCGACTCCGGTGTTTCAGAAACACCAAACCAACATTTGAGACGCTGCGATGCCATTGGTCCGCTGGTTACTCCAGTTATCCAATCACATTCAGTTTGTTGTTGCGCATCAAGGAAGTTTTTCAGTAAATGTGAGTCCACTGTAGTTTATTCGCATGTCTTTTTATCAGGTTTGTTTTATGCAATATCCTGAAATTTGCGTAAAAATGGGTGTTGGAAACATAGCTAGTGTTCCTGGTGTTCCTGCGCTGTAGCGCTGACAGCGACTGTGAACATGTGATCACCGCACTGTAAAACATCCAGGTTTTGCTGGTTATGTTTCAGTGTTCTCTTGAACCGTCTTGCCAAGAGTTTTGCAGTAATTAACCTCATTCTGTGGAGCTGCTGAGCATCTCTCAGGTCAATATCACAACGAGACACTGATGAATCTGGTGTGTGTGAGAGGAACCGCAGCGCTGAACTGGAAGCGTCTCTAATGAGCTGCAGCAGGACCGAGGCGTTTGACCCGTATCAAACTCCAGCTAAATGTGAATTCATATCTGATATTGTCTTACACTCCTTCTTTAATGTTTCTCAGCAGGGTGTCTTGCATTTTCAATGAAACTGTCTGCCATTTCATCTGTTCTCGCTCGGTTGCTTTGAACCGATCAATTCTCCTGTGAAGAATGCATGTGTGGTTTTCAGATGTATGAGTATGAAGCGTCCCACTAATAAAGCCTCTCTCTCTCTCTCTCTCTCTCTCTCAGGAACAGAAGAGTACGCTGTGGAAGGTAAGCAGCTGATTAAATGTTCTGGTGTGTTAAAGTCTGGTGTTCTGCAGGCGTATCGGCCGCCGAGCCGAGGCTTTGTCAGATTGGACTGCGGTTTTGGCGACTTCTGGGGGCTTTGATTTGCTTCTAAGAGAAACATGTTTCTCCAAGATTTACTCTTCCTCCTTTATCTCACTTTCTTTTCTTCTTATGAGTTGCTTTTACTGGTAATGCTTTACAATAAGTTTTCATTAGTTAATGCATGTTAATTCACTGATGTTAACAAATGAACCCTTATTGTAAAGCGTTACTGTTTGACTTTTACTTTCCAATGGACAGTTCCATGTTGTTGTTGGTTGGTTTAACGGCACAGATGTGAACACGATGTTGACGTTCGGGCTGTGAATGTGTTCTCAGTGTAATGTGATAAAGCAGGTGTGTGAGTTCAAAAGTTAAACCGTCCAGAACGACGCTCGCATCCGTCGAGGGCCAGATATATTTACCCATAATTCCCCCGCAGGCTGGATTTGTCTGCGTAATGGATGGTGCTGGTGTGTGTTTGGGATCAGGCACAGGGATCTGGATGTTTTGCCTCCATAAGGACACTACTGATGGATTACCCTTCTCTACCCAGCATGCCTCGGGAGGGACGTCACCATGGCAACCCTGAAGAGACGTGTGCATGTGCTGGATGGAGAGCGAGGCCTTTGTGACTGAAACGCAGTCGATTAAATGCATGTTTCCAGTGGTTTCCAGACGGTCCTTTATAAAAATATGATCACAGTGTCAGTTTCTTGTATTTGCAGGAGTTTGGATTGAGCGGCAAGAGCTTAAACACGGCTCAGATTTTCATATAGGGATGATTTCCGAAGCTTTTATCACTGGTGTTATCATAGTATTGAATTAGTTTACAAAAACTTGCAAGCATTGTGCTCTTAATAACAAGTTTAATAACTTATTAAGTTTAATAACTTTACACAATAAAACTATAAAACTAAATTATAGAAAAATGTTTCAGACTGATTATAGTGCAAATGAACACGACCATAAAGAGCAATAAATAACCAGATATTTTCCAGACATGGGAATATTTTCTGGACTTTTTAGTTTAGATTAAAAATGTAGAAAATGTGAACAAATGTTTGAAAATGAACTTTAAAAAAGTCTTAAAGTATTTGGTGGTGTTTGAGAAACACTATAGCAGCCTATAGCAACAATTGGTAATACTGTATCTAGAGTTATTTACGGTATTTTGAAGTGCCTGGGATAATAATACTGTACATGTTCATTATCGTTATATGCTGTATTACACATCTGAAATCCATAGAACATAGAAGAGATGACCAGTGTTGAGTTCACACAGGCAATCAATGCAGACTTTCTTTCACTGCTTCCAGGGAAACTGGTAATCAAGACTAACTGTGAATATAGCAACATGATAAAGACTTTAACAACATCTCTCTAGATTTTCTTCAACAAAAACGAGCAGTAAATATTGCAGGCTGTTTTTATCGAGCCTTTCATGCTTGCGGTTGCCAGGTGTCGAGAGTTTAAATCCCCCTATCAGAGTTTTCCTCTTAACATGACATTTTCTGCTTGGTGTTTTACTTAATCTTCTCAGTCTGGCAACCGTGTGCATGTGTTCTCTCTCTGATGACCTGAACATCTGAGATCTTCCCTGAGATCTTCAGTCAGTCTGTGTCTGTGTTTGACTGAATCTGCCATGATCTGTAATCAATACAAACATGATCTCGACGTTGTATCGTCACACAGAGGTTGTATTCGTGCATCTGTTCAGACGATACATGATCTGTAATATCAACATTCTAACATTTTCATGCAACATATTTTTGCTGTTGATTTAATAGAAAAACTTTTGGAACTATTATTAGGAATTTCACTGTTTTAGAGAAACTTTTGAGTTTTACCAGTTTTCATAAATAATGTGTAGAGAGTGAGTTAATGTAAATGATGATATTATAAATCGGGGTAGTAAAATAAAGCATCTGTAAAGAGTTGGCGTTCTCTTGATTTGTGCTTGTAGGCGAAAGTGCAATAATTCACAAATGACAACAATCATGATCAGTTTATACATGACGCAAAGCATCTAAAATAGATTTCATTGTCTAAAACTAGGTTTAAATGTCAAGATTTGACTAAACAAACAGCAGAACAGTATCTGAACAGTACAGGACTGAGACTGAAGCTTGTTGTTTCAGAAGCTCGAGCTGCTCGATGTGTTGCCTTCAGATGTGAATCTGTTTTTTCCCGGTGACATTTGCTGGGTTTGTGCGGGTCGAACCGAAAACTAGAGGAAAGACCTGGAGAGATGAATGTTTTGATGTGGGAATGTCATTGCTGGAGACATGCTGTGGATCTGACCTGAGAAACGTGAATCTCTTCCTGAATGAGAAACAGTCAGTCGCTTCCGCTGCATGAATATATATGCAAATATTAGTGCATGAGACACTACAGACGAGCTATAGAACTAACATATTCACATACTGAAACATCCCTTCAAACAGAATATGGCTCAGCACATAATCAGCATTACAGAACGAACGTTTGGTCTTTATTTGGAAGAGCGTCACGTTTACATTTATGCCTTTGGCTGATGCTTTTATCCAAAGTGATGAAACAATACAAGTTCACCGTTCAGATTTCTGCTCACGTTTCGGTACAGTGTTGGTACGGCGGGTGGAATAATGAATCATATTTTTGAACAGTTCAGAGTAAATTTGCTCATTTGTATGAATATGATTTTCCAATTAATTTTAAAATACAAAACTACAGAGAATTTGTAAAGCACTTTACTTGAATCCTTTATGTATAATGAATTATATTGGTATTAATACTGTACATTATAATGCATTATATCTTTTCATAAATAATTGTAACCAAAGTTTAAATGCATTATAACATATTCAGATTCCTTGTTACATCTAAAATTGGATGTTTGTTATTCATGAGATCATACAATGCATTGTAAGACGTAATGCATTAAAATAAGTTTATAACGCATTATATATATATTTTTTTAAGTAATGTATTATAGAGAATTTATCTGTGCATTGTATTGAAATAATTGAAATGAAGTGCATGATGATTGTAATCATTTCGGTTTCTGTTTCATTGTGGCTTGAGCAGATGCTTTAAAATGGACTGAACTATTTAGTATAAAAAAAAATAAATAAAAAAAAAACGTAAATGAAAGTGACCTTTTCAGATACAAGAAGAGATAGATGAAAATAACAAAGATATTTGGAGAAATTTCTCTGTTTTTGACCATACAGTGAAAGTCAATGGGGTTCAGTGTTGTTTAGTTCCCAACATTCTACAAAATATCTTTGTTTATGGAAGTCATGATGACAGAACAATAATTTTTGAGTGAACTTTCCCATTGATTTCTGATCTTTTTTATGTTTCCAATATTCTTTCAGTTCCAAATTTCCAAAAGTTTTCTTATTTCATCTTCAGTAATCATAAGCATGTTCTCCGCTTGTCCTGATTATGTCAGAGATGTGGACATGGAAAGTGTCCGAGAACAGGAAGTAAACCAGGAAGTAGAACAGGAAGTAGTTAGTTAACTCACCGGTTCCCATCGGTTGAGGATTGAGGAATGGTTGAGGGTTCATTGGTTGAGGATTGAGGATTGAGGAATGGTTGAGGGTTCATTGGTTGAGGATTGAGCAATGGTTGAGGGTTCATTGGTTGAGGATTGAGCAATGGTTGAGGGTTCATTGGTTGAGGATTGAGGATTGAGGAATGGTTGAGGGTTCATTGGTTGAGGATTGAGGATTGAGGAATGGTTGAGGGTTCATTGGTTGATGATTGAGGATTGAGGAATGGTTAAGGGTTAATTGGTTGATGATTGAGGAATAGTTAAGGGGTTAATTGGTTGATGATTGAGGATTGAGGAATGGTTGAGGGTTCATTGGTTGAGGATTGAGCAATGGTTGAGGGTTCATTGGTTGAGGATTGAGGATTGAGGAATGGTTGAGGGTTTATTGGTTGAGGATTGAGGATTGAGGAATGGTTGAGGGTTCATTGGTTGATGATTGAGGATTGAGGAATGGTTGAGGGTTCATTGGTTGATGATTGAGGATTGAGGAATGGTTGAGGGTTCATTGGTTGATGATTGAGGATTGAGGAATGGTTAAGGGTTAATTGGTTGATGATTGAGGATTGAGGAATAGTTAAGGGGTTAATTGGTTGATGATTGAGGATTGAGGAATGGTTGAGGGTTCATTGGTTGAGGATTGAGGAATGGTTGAGGGTTCATTGGTTGAGGATTGAGGAATGGTTGAGGGTTCATCAATTGAGGATTGAGGATTGAGGAATGGTTGAGGGTTCATCAATTGAGGATTGAGGAATGGTTGAGGGTTCATTGGTTGAGGATTGAGGAATGGTTAAGGATTAATCGGCTGAGGATTGAGGGATGGTTGAGGGTTCATTGGTTGATGATTGAGGATTGAGGAATGGTTAAGGGTTCAGTGGTTGAGGATTGAGGCATAGTTGAGGGTTCATCGGTTGAGGATTGAGGAATAGTTAAGGATTAATCGGCTGAGGATTGAGGGATGGTTGAGGGTTCATTGGTTGATGATTGAGGATTGAGGAATGGTTAAGGGTTCAGTGGTTGAGGATTGAGGCATAGTTGAGGGTTCATCGGTTGAGGATTGAGGATTGAGGAATGGTTAAGGGTTCAGTGGTTGAGGATTGAGGGATGGTTGAGGGTTCATTGGTTTAGGATTGAGGATTGAGGAATGGTTGAGGGTTCATTGGTTGAGGATTGAGCAATGGTTGAGGGTTCATTGGTTGAGGATTGAGCAATGGTTGAGGGTTCATTGGTTGAGGATTGAGGATTGAAGAATGGTTGAGGGTTCATTGGTTGAGGATTGAGGATTGAGGAATGGTTGAGGGTTCATTGGTTGATGATTGAGGATTGAGGAATGGTTAAGGGTTAATTGGTTGATGATTGAGGATTGAGGAATAGTTAAGGGGTTAATTGGTTGATGATTGAGGATTGAGGAATGGCTGAGGGTTCATTGGTTGAGGATTGAGCAATGGTTGAGGGTTCATTGGTTGAGGATTGAGGATTGAGGAATGGTTGAGGGTTCATTGGTTGAGGATTGAGGATTGAGGAATGGTTGAGGGTTCATTGGTTGATGATTGAGGATTGAGGAATGGTTGAGGGTTCATTGGTTGATGATTGAGGATTGAGGAATGGTTGAGGGTTCATTGGTTGATGATTGAGGATTGAGGAATGGTTAAGGGTTAATTGGTTGATGATTGAGGATTGAGGAATAGTTAAGGGGTTAATTGGTTGATGATTGAGGATTGAGGAATGGTTGAGGGTTCATTGGTTGAGGATTGAGGAATGGTTGAGGGTTCATTGGTTGAGGATTGAGGAATGGTTGAGGGTTCATCAATTGAGGATTGAGGATTGATGAATGGTTGAGGGTTCATTGGTTGAGGATTGAGCAATGGTTGAGGGTTCATTGGTTGAGGATTGAGCAATGGTTGAGGGTTCATTGGTTGAGGATTGAGGATTGAGGAATGGTTGAGGGTTCATTGGTTGAGGATTGAGGATTGAGGAATGGTTGAGGGTTCATTGGTTGATGATTGAGGATTGAGGAATGGTTAAGGGTTAATTGGTTGATGATTGAGGATTGAGGAATAGTTAAGGGGTTAATTGGTTGATGATTGAGGATTGAGGAATGGTTGAGGGTTCATTGGTTGAGGATTGAGGATTGAGGAATGGTTGAGGGTTCATTGGTTGAGGATTGAGGGATGGTTGAGGGTTCATTGGTTGAGGATTGAGGATTGAGGAATGGTTGAGGGTTCATTGGTTGAGGATTGAGGATTGAGGAATGGTTGAGGGTTCATTGGTTGATGATTGAGGATTGAGGAATGGTTGAGGGTTCATTGGTTGATGATTGAGGATTGAGGAATGGTTGAGGGTTCATTGGTTGAGGATTGAGGGATGGTTGAGGGTTCATTGGTTGAGGATTGAGGATTGAGGAATGGTTGAGGGTTCATTGGTTGAGGATTGAGGATTGAGGAATGGTTGAGGGTTCATTGGTTGATGATTGAGGATTGAGGAATGGTTGAGGGTTCATTGGTTGATGATTGAGGATTGAGGAATGGTTGAGGGTTCATTGGTTGATGATTGAGGATTGAGGAATGGTTAAGGGTTAATTGGTTGATGATTGAGGATTGAGGAATAGTTAAGGGGTTAATTGGTTGATGATTGAGGATTGAGGAATGGTTGAGGGTTCATTGGTTGAGGATTGAGGAATGGTTGAGGGTTCATCAATTGAGGATTGAGGAATGGTTGAGGGTTCATCAATTGAGGATTGAGGATTGAGGAATGGTTGAGGGTTCATTGGTTGAGGATTGAGGAATGGTTGAGGGTTCATCGGTTGAGGATTGAGGAATAGTTAAGGATTAATCGGCTGAGGATTGAGGGATGGTTGAGGGTTCATTGGTTGATGATTGAGGATTGAGGAATGGTTAAGGGTTCAGTGGTTGAGGATTGAGGCATAGTTGAGGGTTCATCGGTTGAGGATTGAGGATTGAGGAATGGTTAAGGGTTCAGTGGTTGAGGATTGAGGGATGGTTGAGGGTTCATTGGTTTAGGATTGAGGATTGAGGAATGGTTAAGGATTCATTGGTTGAGGATCCTCTCTGATGTGTAACTGTTGACCAGCCTATATCTCGGCTCCGTCTCGATGCCCTATTTTCAGGGGTTTTGTCTAATTAGCGGCTCTGACCGGGCCGTTAGATTGATGAGATGAGCTTCTCCCGGCGGGATTAACCGTACGCAGCGAATGACAGAGAAACGCTCCGCTAATGGATGATCCGGGAACGCCGTGACCCCGTTTCTCTCCCACACCCGTCAGGTGTTTTTCCTAACAGCACACCAGTATCCAAACAGATCTGGTCTGGAATGAATTTGTAATAATTGTGTGAGTTGAGAAAAGTTGTTTGTTCTGGTCACGACTGATTTGTTTGTTTGTATGTCTGACTTTAGATCCAGACTGTCCTTATCTCTCTAATCCCAGCTAACGATCTTCCCTCTGGAACATTCGGGATTAAACTCCTGACGGTGGGAGACTCTGGGATGTTTCTCCTCAAACGCTCACACACACTCACACTAACTCACACACTCACTCAGAGACTCTGGGATGTTTCTCCTCTCCTGGCCGTGAAATGGAAAGCTGATGTCCTCTGTAGATATGAGATTAAAGTTGAGTTATCACAGATTTGAGTGGATCAACTAAACCAGATTATGGATTATTTCTGAAGATTCTCCAGAGCGGATGAGATTGAGTTTCTGTGGTTTAGTGTTTTATGTTTCTGTGTGATTTACAGATGAAACTCTTCATCGTGGTTCTTTAGAGAAATGAGAAGATATCAGTGTATTAGTCCAGCTTTTGATCGTTGATCTGGATACACTTGTATAACTGTTTTATTCATGAATGTGTTTGTCATTTATAATTATACACACACACACACACACATACACACACACACATACACACACACACACACACACACACACACACACACACACACACACAAACACTCTCTCTCTCTCACTCACACACACACACACACACACACACACACACACACACACACGTGTGTGTCTGAACGTCTCCTTCAGGGGTAATCTGAGCAGTAAATGTCTAGAATGACCCTCTGATGAAACTCTGCTGAATCCGTCACATTCACACTGATTGTATGATGTTTAAAGTCGTGTGTGTAAATGTCACACACTCGCTGTAATTGCTCTGACCTTTCCAGCGCTCAGTGTGTGCAAACATGTCATGTGACAACCTGCAGGAGGAAATGACACGTCTCTATCCGTGATGGACTGAGCCGAGTGAGTGTGTGATGGGTAGGTTCAGGGGTCAGGTTAGTGTGTGTGTGTGTGTGTGTGTGTGTGTGTGTGTGTGTGTGTTTAGTGTTGTTTTTCCTGATCGTCAGTGTTGAGTTGTCAGGCTGTGGTTTCCATGGTAACCGGTGACCTGTATGTGATAAACTGCAGAACTTTCATAAATGAGCATTAAAGAGTCTGTGTCTCTGATCACATGCATATTCATTATAATAATGATCAGAGAGCTGCGGGATATTCTGCATATTAATGAGCTGTGTATAAACACACGCTGACAGATATCTGACACATCAAACACACAAGAGCTGTGAATGTGTAGCTGATGAATAATTCTGAGAGTGTGATGTTGTTTAACCAGTGATATGGATTCAAGTTTTCAAGTTTCAAGTTTAATTCATTTATAAAGCACATTTAAAACAGTCTGACCAAAGTGCTGTACAACACAACTAAATACAGATCTTAAATATACACATTTTAATACACACAAATATAATATAATATACACATTTAAGAAAAATACGTGTAAAAAAATCAATCAGTACGCCAGAGAAAACAAATACGCTTTGACAAGAGACTTAAAATTGTCAGGGAAGATTCGACTCTAATCTCTAATCTCAGGCTGTTCCATAACCGTGACCCAACCACAGAAAACGCTCGATCGCCTCTACGTTTGAGTCGTGAGTGTGGGACTAGAAGGAGGTTACGGTCACTTGATCTTAAGCTTCTGGAAGGCGTATAGGAATGCAGCAATTCTGATAAGTAGATAGGAGCTTGGTTATGCAGACATTTATATACAAATAAAAGAATCTTAAAATCAATTCTATACTGAATAGGCAGCCAGTGAAGATCTCTTAGAATTGGAGTGATGTGATCATATAAACTAACTCCTCAAATCAATGCTGGTGGTCTTCAAATTATCAGAGGGGCCAAAAACTATCACCTCTTCATTTAAAGACAAAAAGTTTTGAGCAAGCCAAGATTTCACCTCATCTAAGAGTAATAAAAGAGAAACGGATCATTTCTCTTGATAGGTATATATATATATGGGTGTCGTCAGCATAAAAATGGAAGGAAACACCTTGTCTTCTTAAAATAGACCCCAATGGTAACATGTACAGCGAGAAAAGGGAGGGTGCCAGGATCGAGCCTTGTGGGACGCCACAGGAGAGGAGAGCGACAGAAGAGGAGAAATGACCTATCCTGACCAAATCTTCATTGAATATTTGACTAATGTTTAAGCCAGGCTTTGATAGAGCCGTTTGTAATCTCAGGGTGAAGATCCACTCAGAAGTTTTTGCCTTTGAAATTCCATTTCAGTTTTATACTGAACTAAATGTAAACTGAAATAGTAAAAAGGATGCAGTTGCAATTTGAACTTCTGTAACATCATTTACAGAGTTTATTTTATGTTTCTGAAAGAGTCTCTTCTGCTCACCAAGGCTGGATTTACATGATCTGAAACACAGTAAAAACAGTGAAATATTATTCCAGTGTAAATCAGCTGTTCTCTATGTGAATATATAGTAAAGTGTAATTTATTCCTGTGATCAAAGCTGATGTTCAGCATCATTACTCCAGTCTTCAGTGTCACATGATCCTTCAGAAATCACTCTAATATGAGGATCTGATGATCAAGAAACATTTATGATTATTATCAGTGTTTCATATTTCTGTGGAAACAGTGATGCATTTTATTCTTCAAGATTATTTGATGAATAGAAAGTTTAAAATAACAGCATTTATTTGAAATATAATTTTTGTAACATTATAAATGTCTTTACTGTAACTTTTGATCAATTTAATGTCAGTGATGAATTAAAGTGTTAGTTTATTTTAAAAAATAAAAATAAAAAAAAATAAAAAAAACTACTGACCCCAAAGTTTTGAATACTATTTTATAGTAATAAAGTAGAACTAAAATAAATTGACATTAAATGTTTTCATTGAAGTTTTTTTTTGGCCTTACTGACAGACAGAACTTTTGAACTCAGCCACACAACACCTGCTGTACTACTTAATATATAGACTTTATCATATTTCATAAATCTATAGGGCAGTTTGGAAGAACACTTTATTCACCAGAAAGTTGGATTTTCATTGTAATTCAGTATATTACAGAATGTATGAGCAGAAGAATAAACGTTTGAGAAGCATTTTAATAGAAAATAATTTTGTTCCAGTAGTTTCTGTGACGCGACCAAATCATTTCAGATTCCAGCTCCTGAATCTGAGCCAGTTATGATCTAATGTAATGTAAGAATGTATTTCTGTTATATGAAGCTAATGATATTTCCAATCTCCTGTCGCTAAACTCTCACACAGAGCATTTCTGCCTTTGCGTCGAGGTGTTATTGAGTATGTTTATTAAAGCAGTTTACTCATGGGAAACACACACACATGCGCACACACACACACACGCACACACAGATACGCACACACACACACACGCACGCACGCACACACACACACACACACACACACACACACACACACACACACACAGAGATGTCTTCCTCTCTCTCTGTGGTGTGTGTGTGTGTGTGTGTGTGTGTGTGCAGAGGTGCGTGATGGGACAGCCTGGATCATTACAGCTTGAATCGACGGCTGGTAATTCAGTCCTGCATTAACATCTGACACTCGTTTATATGGCAGAAAAACACTCTGAACGCAGGAGGGATTCTCATTATGATAATGAGTTTTCTAGTGTAGTTTAGTCAATTCACAATTGAACTGAAAATGGGTTTTAAATTTCATTCCAGTTCTGGACTGAGATAATGAAGCGGTGTCGAGTCTGAGAGTTGCAGTGTTTCGCAGTCAGTGGAAGGATAGCGTGAGTCATGACGTGTGGATGTGTGATCCGGAACAACATCTCGGTGCTTCCGCTGTCTCGAGCTGACGGCTGTGAGTCTCGTTTCTCCTCTTCACGCTGATTCCTAGGATTAACACACACGTGAGCGAGACGCAGCGAGTCGTTCGGTTCCTCTCGCTCTGAAGGCCTGAAGAGCTCGAGGCCAGTGTCCAGCTGCTGTCTTTGATAAGACACACGGAACCGACTGATCTGAAGCCCAACGCTCACACAGGCCACAACACACACATTACTGTAACTTTAAGAAAAATTCAAATGAAAACAGAAAATATAACAATACAAACTGTAATAGCGTCTCAATGGTCGTAGAATAATACTGGTCAAGGGTTAACTTTGTCCCTGTGTGTGTTTTCCAGGTTCTTAGTGATCGTGTTTCTCAGTAATGTTGATGGCAGCACAGGAAGTGTTTTCTCTCTCGCTGAGGTCACTTCCTCCCACACTTCACACACTCTTCCAGACTCCTGTACTGTCCTGTACTCGTTCTCTCAGAGTCGGACTCCTGACTGAGTGATTTATGTTATTTTTGAGATGATAAAGTCACGTTGTCGCACACGAGTATCATGGCAACCGCCTCCTGTAAATGTGTTCGAAAGACATGATTTCGATGATTATAGTTGTTTTCTGGGCTCATCTAATGACCTGTAATGCTGGCCGCTCACACTGACACCATTATAGAGCTGAAATATTCATCATAAATGTGAGACACATCTGCTAGACTACACTAATAACCTGACAGAAAATATTATGTATGAATTAAGATAGATGTCACTTTTAAATGCAACTTTTAATGACTTCTGCAGCCTCAAAATTATTCAACCCCCTGATAGAATCCCTCCACATCTGCAGATCAGGTGTTGTCTCTAATCAAGGGCTTCATTAGCTGCACCAGGTGTGCTTGAGCTAGAACACATGACACATCTGAACTGGCGAGGTTTGTTGAGTGTCACCTTTGACTGCAAGTTAAAAATATGGCTAAGTCAAACGAATGGTCAAAAAAGTTAAGAGAAGAGTTCATCGCCCTTCACAAACAGGAACAGGGTATAAAAAGATTGTGAAGGCACTAAATGTTCCTAGAGACACCGTTGGAAGCTTAAAGTTAAAGGAACAGTGGTTGCACTCCCTGGACGGGCAGAAAAAGGAAGATATCAACGGTTCAGAATGACTGCAGAAGACCCACAGCAAGACTTGGTGGCCACAGGCTCTGAGGTTTCAGCTGAACAGTAAAGCTCGTACTAAACGCATGCCAGAACTCCAGGAATACACCACTACTGACCCAAACGCACAAGAGAAGTGCTCAATTTCATATAAATAAGCCTTTGGGGATTCTGTTCTGATTCTGATTCTGTGGAGCGATGAAACATAACTGGAGCTGTTCGACCCTGTGGATCATCGGTGTGTCTGGAGGAGGAATGAAGCGTATGCTGTGGAGAACACAGTCTACAGTTCAGCGAGAGGAGCTCGTGATGCTCTCGGCTGATGTAAATCCTCCGGCTCTGGAAACCTGCAGCGTGAGGAAGGAGAGATGGAGTCACTGAAGTTTCAGGAGATCCTAGGAGAAAAAACATCATGCCATCAGTGAGGAAGAAGAAGCTTGGACCTTCAACAGGACAGTGATCCCAAGCATACCTCAGATTCCAGCAAGGCTCGGCGGCAGAAGAAGTCCTGGAAGATTAAACAGTGGCATCACAGTCACATGACTTAAACCCCATAGACAGTCTCTGGTGGGATTTGAAGAAGTCCAGGAATATCCCAGAACTGGAGGCCCTTGCTCATGAGGAACGGGCTCAGATCCCTCAGAAACAGAAGCTGCTGTCTGTTATACATCTGTTATACAGCAAAACTGTTCGACTGAGTGCTAAAGATGCTTGACATGAAGGGCTTGAATAACTCTGAGACTGCAGAAGTCATTCAGAGTTGCATTTTCTGTTGAATTTGGGGAAACCACTAGAAACATTTGTTGTTTTGAGCTTTTTCAAATAGGGCTGTGCCGGTAAACTTGACAACCGCACCACCGCGGTTGTAAAGCGCCACCGCGGTGGCTGAGTAGTACCGGCGGTGTTTTGCCTAAAAAAAATGTTTGTATATGAATGCTGTTTTACATTAATATTATGACACACAAAGCTTTGTTTACAAAAGAAATAATAGGTTTAGCAATTAAATGTTATATCGCAGCCATGGAAAAGTTTGAATTCATGACGAATGAGAGAGTTGTAGCCTACGTGAGACCATAAACTTAAGCTTTGTCGGCTTTAAATTCTGGTTTGCGATCTGGTCACCCGATTATTAGCGAATTTAAAAATATTCCATTAGTTATTCCTTATAGAAAGCTTGAATTATCTACTTTTAAACAAAACAATTCAAAACGAAAATAAACCGACTAGCATTATGTTTTCCATATAAGTGTGCATTTCTCATCGTCAACTTCATCTTTGCAGC
>NC_138222.1:71130493-71137993 GCF_964197995.2 Scardinius erythrophthalmus | reverse complement strand
TGTTGTTGTTCTGTTGTTCAGGTGTGGATGTTGTGATGTTGTTGTGTTGTGATGTTGTTGTGTTGTTCTGTTTTTCAGGTGTGGATGTTGTGATGTTGTTGTGTTTGTTCTGTTGTTGTGTTTGTTCTGTTGTTGTGTTGTTCTGTTGTTGTTCTGTTGTTCAGTTGTGGATGCTGTGATGTTGTTGTGTTGTTCTGTTGTTCTGTTGTTGTTTGTTGTTCAGGTGTGGATGCTGTGATGTTGTTGTGTTGTGATGTTGTTCTGTTGGTCAGGTGTGCTGAGTCACATGACGAGCTTGAGGATCTGTTGTTGTGTTGTTCTGTTGTTGTTCTGTTGTTCAGTTGTGGATGCTGTGATGTTGTTGTGTTGTTCTGTTGTTGTTTGTTGTTCAAGTGTGGATGTTGTGATGTTGTTGTGTTGTTCTGTTGTTGTTCTGTTGTTCAGGTGTGGGTGTGATGTTGTTGTGTTGTTCTGTTGTTGTTCTGTTGTTCAAGTGTGGATGTTGTGATGTTGTTGTGTTTGTTCTGTTGTTGTTCTGTTGTTCAAGTGTGGATGTTGTGATGTTGTTGTGTTTGTTCTGTTGTTGTTCTGTTGTTCAAGTATGGATGTTGTGATGTTGTTGTGTTTGTTCTGTTGTTGTTCTGTTGTTCAGGTGTGGGTGTGATGTTGTTGTGTTGTTCTGTTGTTGTTGTTGTTGTTCTGTTGTTCAAGTGTGGATGTGATGTTGTTGTGTTCTGTTTTTCAGGTGTGGATGTTGTGATGTTGTTGTGTTGTGATGTTGTGATGTTGTTGTGTTCTGTTGTTGTTCTGTTGTTCAGGTGTGGATGTTGTGATGTTGTTGTGTTGTGATGTTGTTGTGTTGTTCTGTTTTTCAGGTGTGGATGTTGTGATGTTGTTGTGTTTGTTCTGTTGTTGTTGTTTGTTCTGTTGTTGTGTTGTTCTGTTGTTGTTCTGTTGTTCAGTTGTGGATGCTGTGATGTTGTTGTGTTGTTCTGTTGTTCTGTTGTTGTTTGTTGTTCAGGTGTGGATGCTGTGATGTTGTTGTGTTGTGATGTTGTTCTGTTGGTCAGGTGTGCTGAGTCACATGACGAGCTTGAGGATCTGTTGTTGTGTTGTGTTGTGATGTTGTTGTGTTGTTCTGTTGTTCAGGTGTGGATGTTGTGATGTTGTGTTGTGATGTTGTTGTTCTGTTGTTCAGGTGTGGATGTTGTGATGTTGTGTTGTGATGTTGTTGTTGTGTTGTTCAGGTGTGCTGAACCTGTCGTGAGTCACATGACGGTGATGTTGTGTTGTGATGTTGTTGTGTTGTTCTGTTGTTGTTGTGTTGTTCAGGTGTGCTGAACCTGTCGTGAGTCACATGACGAGCTGGAGGATCTGTTGTTGTGTTGTGATGTTGTTGTGTTGTGATGTTGTTGTTCTGTTGTTCAGGTGTGCTGAACCTGTCATGAGTCACATGACGAGCTGGAGGATCTGTTGTTGTTGATCTGGAATGATGTGTTTAGTCGTTCTGATGCTGTAGTTTTATACCAGAGAGATTCACACAGATTTCAGCCAGTGGCATTTCAAGGGTCTCGGCTCGTTGAACTAACTTACCATTGGTCAGATTGGTTATATTCCTGAAGGGTGGTTAATGTCCTCCATATGGAGCTTGTTCAGAATATCCTACGGCTGGATGCTATGGCGAAATATATATATATATATATATATATATATATATATATTCAGCGTGCAGTGGAAGTTTTTGACACATTAGAGCAATAAAGAAACATGCCTGTATAAAAGAATAAAAAAGGATGTGTTTGATGTTAAAAGGAGTTAAGTAGTGGTCGACCAATATTGATTTTTGAATTGCCGATGCAGATATTAGGGTTGCCTATGTATATACATGGAAGAGTTTCTTACCTGAGTGCTACTGTAAAATAATACCTGATTGAAGCCTTGTTTTGTTATTTTTATCTTGCTTATACTTTATTTGTGCCATTGTATATCGTTATACATATCGTTTGTCATGAAATAAAATAACTCATATCGTGAAGTAATAATCTGTTTGTAACACTGATATGAGTCCAGGATCAGACTTTCACAGCGTGTTGATTGTGTAGATTATGTAGATTGTGTTGACTGTGTATATTGTGTTGATTTTGTATATTGTGTAGATTCTGTTGATTGTGTAGATTGTGTTGATTGTGTTGATTGTGTATATTGTGTAGATTCTGTTGATTGTGTAGATTGTGTAGATTGTGTTGATTGTGTATATTGTGTTGATTGTGTATATTGTGTTGATTGTGTATATTGTGTTGATTTTGTATATTGTGTAGATTCTGTTGATTGTGTAGATTGTGTTGATTGTGTTGATTGTGTATATTGTGTAGATTCTGTTGATTGTGTAGATTGTGTAGATTGTGTTGATTGTGTATATTGTGTTGATTGTGTAGATTGTGTTGACTGTGTATATTGTGTTGATTTTGTATATTGTGTAGATTCTGTTGATTGTGTAGATTGTGTTGATTGTGTTGATTGTGTATATTGTGTAGATTCTGTTGATTGTGTAGATTGTGTTGATTGTGTATATTGTGTTGATTGTGTATATTGTGTTGATTCTGTTGATTGTTTAGATTGTGTGTAGATTGTGTTAGGGTTAGGGTCAATGTTTCGGATATTGCTTATGGATAAAGTGCATTAGATCAGATCTAGTCTTCTGTATTGCCGGCTGAGTCTGGGATGTTGCCGGCTTGTGTCAGGAGTGTTGCCCTCTTCGAGCAGGTGTCAGTGGCGAATCAGTGGATGTTGTTGGGCCAAGTATTGCCTCTATTATTAACAGTAGTCTTCATAATAAGATTGTTCCCAACGGCCCTTAAGCAAGCGGTTATTCAGCCGCTTCCTAAAAAGCATAACTTACACCCCTTTGAATTAAAGAATTGCCGGCCCATCTCAAAACTTCCATGCCTATCAGAGGGTTTGGAGAAGGTGGTTTATGCACAGCTGATGTCATTATAAAGTAAACACGAGATCTTTGATCAATTTCAGTCCGGTTCCAGAATCTCCAGAATCTGCACTCCTTAGAGTTGTTAATGACCTTTGCCCTGACAGAGGATGCTTAGATAGTGCCTCTTGCTTCGGCACATGGTCAGACTACTGCCATGACCAAGTAAAAAATAGAGGTGTTGTGTTTGACCCAGAGCTGAAAGCAGATTAATAAGAAGATTAATAAGCAGATTAATGCTGTGGTTAAGAGTTGCTTTTTCCAGATTAGGTCTATTGCTCGTTTAAAGCCAATTCTGCTGAGAAAGGATTTAGAAAAGGTTATTAACACCTTTGTTCTGTCTCGCCTTGACTATTGCACTGTTTAGTATGTGGGGTCCTGTCAGACCACTGTATCACTATATCACGCTTGCATTAGTTCAGAGTGTTGGCTGCTGAGAAAAGTCTTCACATTTCTCCTGTTTTAGCTTCTCTCAGGTGGATTTCAGGATAAAATATAAAACTCTGCTGTTTGTTTTGGGGTGGCTCCTGCTTATGTATCTGAGCGCTCTGCTCTTCACCAAACACCTACTGTAGGTATTTAAGATCAAACAACAAGTCACTGCTAACCCTGTCCTCGATCTCATTCACTTGTTCACTTTGGAATAGTCTGCCTCTTGATGTTAGAGAGATCACATCTTTGAATGTTTTTAAAGCTCGTGTTAAAAATAACTTCTTGTCTTTAGCCTTTGAGCGGCTGGGCTAGTATCTGTATTAGTAAGTTGTATGTTGTTTTTATGTGATGTTTGGGTTAGGGTTAGGGTTAGGTTAGTGAAGTGTTGATTGTTGATTGTATATTGTGTGGATTGTGTGGATTGTGTAGATTGTGTAGATTGTGTAGATCGTGTGGAATGTGTGGATTGTGTAGAATGTGTAGATTGTGTAGATTGTGTGGATCGTGTGGAATGTGTGGATTGTGTGGATTGTGTAGGCTGGCGTGTCCTTCAGACCTCGATCTCCTGGGCCTCTGTTCCCGAGTCTCCTGACGGATCAGACCTCCTCTGACGGATCGGGCCGCTGGGATCCCACTCTCTCGCTCGCTCCTCGGTGCAGGGGCTGCTGGGTAATTGGATTTAATTGGATTTAGCAGCTCACTGACCTTGTGGTCGGACCGCCCTGCCCTGACAATAAGACCAGGAGCGAGAAGATCCCACACGCTGCTCATTAACTCATTAATATTCCCAGTCGTCACCGCCAGGAGATTCGGAGTCTGTCATTTCCTCTCGGGAAGAGAACGATTCCCTCTGCGTATCACAGTTTATTCTGTTATTCCCTGTTATTCCCTGTTTATCCCTGTGAAGCTGCTTTGAAACGTCTGCATTATGTGAGTTCAGTATTGTATAACGTATGACTCTCCCCTGTGAAGGCTTCCCCTCACCTCTGTACAGATAAAGCGTTATCAAAGTGATGGCCAGACAAGTCATTTGGTGATGTCAGTTTGTTAAGAAAGACTACGCGCATGCACACATATACTGTATATTCAAACGCGCATATCTATAGACTAAACATGTAATATGCACGAGCACGCCGTCAGCGCACAGATGCTCGTTGTTGAAGTTTACACGAAGATGATCACGTTTTTCAATATTTTTCTAAACTTGCTCCCTGGATCCTGCAGACACTGTTGTGTGAATAAACGGCCGGAACACATTAAAAGTTTTTGTTTTCTGTGAGAGCGGTGTGTGTTAGCGGCCCCTAATTAATAACTAATGATCTTTACAACGGAAGTGAATCAATCAAACTAACTTTATCTGGACAATAACTTTATTCTAGATCTGCTGTAAAGCTTAAACAATCTCTGTTACTGTAATCTCCTGTTAACTCTGTAAAGCTGCTGTGAAACAATCTATATTTTTAAAGCGCTGTAGAAATGAAGGAGACTGGACTTGTGTAAAGCGCTGTAGAAATGAAGGAGTCTGGACTTGTGTAAAGCGCTGTAGAAATGAAGGAGACTGGACTTGTGTAAAGCGCTGTAGAAATGAAGGAGACTGGACTTGTGTAAAGCGCTGTAGAAATGAAGGAGACTGGATTTGTGTAAAGCGCTGTAGAAATGAAGGAGACTGGACTTGTGTAAAGCGCTGTAGAAATGAAGGAGACTGGACTTGTGTAAAGCGCTGTAGAAATGAAGGAGTCTGGACTTGTGTAAAGCGCTGTAGAAATGAAGGAGACTGGACTTGTGTAAAGCGCTGTAGAAATGAAGGAGACTGGACTTGTGTAAAGCGCTGTAGAAATGAAGGAGACTAGACTTGTGTAAAGCGCTGTAGAAATGAAGGAGACTAGACTTGTGTAAAGCGCTGTAGAAATGAAGGAGAATGGACTTGTGTAAAGCGCTGTAGAAATGAAGGAGACTAGACTTGTGTAAAGCGCTGTAGAAATGAAGGAGACTGGACTTGTGTAAAGCGCTGTAGAAATGAAGGAGAATGGACTTGTGTAAAGCGCTGTAGAAATGAAGGAGAATGGACTTGTGTAAGCGCTGTAGAAATGAAGGAGACTAGACTTGTGTAAAGCGCTGTAGAAATGACGGAGACTGGACTTGTGTAAAGCGCTGTAGAAATGAAGGAGTCTGGACTTGTGTAAAGCGCTGTAGAAATGAAGGAGACTGGACTTGTGTAAAGCACTGTAGAAATGAAGGAGACTAGACTTGTGTAAAGCGCTGTAGAAATGAAGCAGACTGGACTTGTGTAAAGCGCTGTAGAAATGAAGGAGACTGGACTTGTGTAAAGCGCTGTAGAAATGAAGGAGACTAGACTTGTGTAAAGCGCTGTAGAAATGAAGGAGACTGGACTTGTGTAAAGCGCTGTAGAAATGAAGGAGACTAGACTTGTGTAAAGCGCTGTAGAAATGAAGGAGACTGGACTTGTGTAAAGCGCTGTAGAAATGAAGGAGACTAGACTTGTGTAAAGCGCTGTAGAAATGAAGGAGACTGGACTTGTGTAAAGCGCTGTAGAAATGAAGGAGACTGGACTTGTGTAAAGCGCTGTAGAAATGAAGGAGACTGGACTTGTGTAAAGCGCTGTAGAAATGAAGGAGAATGGACTTGTGTAAAGCGCTGTAGAAATGAAGGAGAATGGACTTGTGTAAAGCGCTGTAGAAATGAAGGAGACTAGACTTGTGTAAAGCGCTGTAGAAATGAAGGAGACTGGACTTGTGTAAAGCGCTGTAGAAATGAAGGAGACTGGACTTGTGTAAAGCGCTGTAGAAATGAAGGAGAATGGACTTGTGTAAAGCGCTGTAGAAATGAAGGAGAATGGACTTGTGTAAAGCGCTGTAGAAATGAAGGAGAATGGACTTGTGTAAAGTGCTGTAGAAATGAAGGAGACTAGACTTGTGTAAAGCACTGTAGAAATGAAGGAGAATGGACTTGTGTAAAGCGCTGTAGAAATGAAGGAGACTGGACTTGTGTAAAGCGCTGTAGAAATGAAGGAGACTGGACTTGTGTAAAGCGCTGTAGAAATGAAGGAGACTGGACTTGTGTAAAGCACCTGTAGAAATGAAGGAGACTGGATTTGTGTAAAGCGCTGTAGAAATGAAGGAGACTGGACTTGTGTAAAGCGCTGTAGAAATGAAGGAGACTGGACTTGTGTAAAGCGCTGTAGAAATGAAGGAGACTGGACTTGTGTAAAGCGCTGTAGAAATGAAGGAGACTAGACTTGTGTAAAGCGCTGTAGAAATGAAGGAGAATGGACTTGTGTAAAGCGCTGTAGAAATGAAGGAGACTGGACTTGTGTAAAGCGCTGTAGAAATGAAGGAGACTGGACTTGTGTAAAGCGCTGTAGAAATGAAGGAGAATGGACTTGTGTAAAGCGCTGTAGAAATGAAGGAGACTGGACTTGTGTAAAGCGCTGTAGAAATGAAGGAGACTGGACTTGTGTAAAGCGCTGTAGAAATGAAGGAGACTGGACTTGTGTAAAGCGCTGTAGAAATGAAGGAGACTAGACTTGTGTAAAGCGCTGTAGAAATGAAGGAGACTAGACTTGTGTAAAGCGCTGTAGAAATGAAGGAGACTAGACTTGTGTAAAGCGCTGTAGAAAGGAAGGAGACTAGACTTGTGTAAAGCGCTGTAGAAATGAAGGAGACTGGACTTGTGTAAAGCGCTGTAGACATGAAGGAGACTGGACTTGTGTAAAGCGCTGTAGAAATGAAGGAGACTAGACTTGTGTAAAGCGCTGTAGAAATGAAGGAGACTGGACTTGTGTAAAGCGCTGTAGAAATGAAGGAGAATAGACTTGTGTAAAGCGCTGTAGAAATGAAGGAGAATGGACTTGTGTAAAGCGCTGTAGAAATGAAGGAGACTGGACTTGTGTAAAGCGCTGTAGAAATGAAGGAGACTGGACTTGTGTAAAGCGCTGTAGAAATGAAGGAGACTGGACTTGTGTAAAGCGCTGTAGAAATGAAGGAGACTGGACTTGTGTAAAGCACCTGTAGAAATGAAGGAGAATGGACTTGTGTAAAGCGCTGTAGAAATGAAGGAGAATGGAC
>NC_138222.1:71032993-71125493 GCF_964197995.2 Scardinius erythrophthalmus | reverse complement strand
CAGACACTAAAATTAGCGTAGATGCCATTCTTCTTATGATGTAACGAGTACATCAGGATTTATGGGAAGTGTTCCCGGTTCCGGCTGATCTAATTTATGCAGCCTAACATTGAATTATAGAAGTCTATAATGTATTATGTGAATGCTAGGTCAAAGAGATGTGTTTTTAGTCTAGCTTTGAACTGACAGAGTGTGTCTGCTTCACGGACAATGGTAGGAAGACTGTTCCAGAGTTTTGGTGCTAAATAGGAAAAGGATCTACCGCCAGCAGTCGATTTTGATATTCTAGGTATTATCAACTGGCCGGAATTTTGAGATCGCAATAGACGTGAAGGACTATAATGCGTTAAGAGCTCGCTCAAGCACTGCGGAGCTAAACCATTTAGTGCTTGTGATGTTGAAAAGTGTATCTCGGCAGCACCAGATCCTGTTGCCATGACGACACCTCAGTGATTGACAGCCGCTCGAGCCAATCAGAGCACGTGAATTCAGACTTCAGTGTTCCTGCAGCGTGTTGGTGTTGTTCGCCCGAAGCTCAAGGGGAAACTGCATGTCGTGAATGTGCGGTGTGTTATGTGTATGTGAAACTGTGGTGTGTTGTATTGTTGTGAATGCGTGAATCTGCGGTGTGTTGTGAATATGCGGTGTGTTATATTGTTGTGTATGTGAAACTGTGGTGTGTTGTATTGTTGTGAATGTGTGAATCTGCAGTGTGTTGTGAATGTGCGGTGTGTTATATTGTTGTGTATGTTAACAGTAAAGCTGGGCTGGTTAGCGCGGTCTCAGTGGCTGACGCTTCTCTCACTCTTTCTCATGTGTTCCTGAAGTCTGCGGCTCGTAAAATAATCTCAGCACTATTTCACACACACTGACCCTGTCGCTCGTGGAGTCGCTTCAACATTGTTGAAATATTTGTTTACAAGGTTCAGTGCAGTTTAATTTTCTTCTGATCAACTAGTGATAGTGATCTAGGCCTGTAGGACAAGATGTGTGTACTTTGGGGGTCGATGAATTGTCACACCTTTAGTACAGTGAGGGAAGTGTAATTATCTGATTGGTCAGTTTGAATGTTTCCAGTCTGGGTTTTAGTCACATGGTCAGGAAAGGATAAAAGAAGATTGAAACTGTTGCTCTGTCTCATTTGATGCACTGGCTCTCTTCTTCTCTCTCTCTCTCTCTCTCTCCCTCCCTCCCTCCCTCCCCCCCTCTCTCTCTCTCTCTCTCTCCCTCCCTCCCTCTCTCTCTCTCTCTCTCTCTCTCTCTCTCTCCCTCCCTCCCTCCCTCCCTCCCTCTCTCTCCCTCCCTCCCTCCCTCCCTCTCTCTCTCTCTCTCTCTCTCTCTCTCTCTCTCTCCAAATGTCAAATATCAATCCAAAGTTGGCATCACCTGAATTGAGTAATAGTAATAATAATGTAATTATTAATATTATTATTAATGTTGTTAGTAATTTTTATAATTATTAATTTAGATCAACATACAGTATTATCCTCCTAAAATTGTAATATTATCCGTATATTGCAATCATTACGAGCACAGGTTGTAATCGCTGCCTAACATGATCATTATGTCAGTTTAACTCTGTATTATATTATACAGTAAATCCCTGTCGTATGGAGGCTACTGTTACACACTCGTCTCTGATCAACACACATTTCCTGATCCAAACAAACCAGACGTTTCTGTAAAGCTGCTGTTCTTTAAGGATATTTTTAGCTACTTTGTACTTTGACTGAGTATGAAATACACTCACCTAAAGGATTATTAGGAACACCTGTTCAATTTCTCATTAATGCAATTATCTAATCAACCAATCACATGGCAGTTGCTTCAATGCATTTAGGGGTGTGGTCCTGGTCAAGACAATCTCCTGAACTCCAAACTGAATGTCAGAATGGGAAAGAAAGGTGATTTAAGCAATTTTGAGCGTGGCATGGTTGTTGGTTGTTGGAGTATTTCACAATCTGCTCAGTTACTGGGATTTTCACGCACAACCATTTCTAGGGTTTACAAAGAATGGTGTGAAAAGGGAAAAACATCCAGTATGCGGCAGTCCTGTGGGCGAAAATCTTGTTGATGCTAGAGGTCAGAGGAGGATGGGCCGACTGATTCAAGCTGATAGAAGAGCAACTTTGACTGAAATAACCACTCGTTACAACCGAGGTATGCAGCAAAGCATTTGTGAAGCCACAACACACACAACCTTGAGGCGGATGGGCTACAACAGCAGAAGACCCCACCGGGTACCACTCATCTCCACTACAAATAGGAAAAAGAGGCTACAATTTGCACAAGCTCACCAAAATTGGACAGTTGAAGACTGGAAAAATGTTGCCTGGTCTGATGAGTCTCGATTTCTGTTGAGACATTCAAATGGTAGAGTCAGAATTTGGCGTAAACAGAATGAGAACATGGATCCATCATGCCTTGTTACCACTGTGCAGGCTGGTGGTGGTGGTGTAATGGTGTGGGGGATGTTTTCTTGGCACACTTTAGGCCCCTTAGTGCCAATTGGGCATCGTTTAAATGCCACGGCCTACCTGAGCATTGTTTCTGACCATGTCCATCCCTTTATGACCACCATGTACCCATCCTCTGATGGCTACTTCCAGCAGGATAATGCACCATGTCACAAAGCTCGAATCATTTCAAATTGGTTTCTTGAACATGACAATGAGTTCACTGTACTAAAATGGCCCCCACAGTCACCAGATCTCAACCCAATAGAGCATCTTTGGGATGTGGTGGAACGGGAGCTTCGTGCCCTGGATGTGCATCCCACAAATCTCCATCAACTGCAAGATGCTATCCTATCAATATGGGTCAACATTTCTAAAGAATGCTTTCAGCACCTTGTTGAATCAATGCCACGAATTAAGGCAGTTCTGAAGGCGAAAGGGGGTCAAACACAGTATTAGTATGGTGTTCCTAATAATCCTTTAGGTGAGTGTCTTAGGAAAGTCTGATTTTCATGATATGTCCCCTTTAAGTGTGGTTTTCTTTACACCTCTGGAAACTATGTATTGTGAAAAGCGCTGTAAAAATAAACTGAATTGAATAATACATTTTCAAATATTATAATTAGTATTATTATATTTTATGGCCAGAACATCCAGACCAGACGTCTGCAGAAGAGAGACTGGAGCCGGATCTTCTTGTGTGTGTGTGTGTGTGTGTGTGTGTGTGTGTGTGTGTGTGTGTGTGTTTAGTTGTGATCACTGAGTGCTGTTGTACTGTCATGTTAAACAAAGTGATTCTTCAGACTGAATTCTGACGGGTATTCTCAGAGCTTGTCATGTTTAATCAATATCTTGCATCTGTTATTAAATCCTTGGCCTTGACTTTGACTGACAGGCTTAAACCCCGCCTCCAGATGAAGAAGTATTTATTTATATTCCAGCTGACGACACTCACAGGACTGCGTTTCCCTGGGCCGAGGTTTCAGCGAGAACTGAAATAATGAGCTCTCCGTAGACCTCGGGGGAACGATTGAAACCGAACGGAGAACGGCTCGCCTTCATGAACCATTTCAGACCAACGCTGGTGCGCTCGCTCTCCATTCACACAGGGTTATTAATATTCTCGTCAAGAACTCGCTCTGTTTGGTGTTGATGAATCCGAGCTGCACGATCTGCGAGAGATTGTTTTCCGCAGTGCATGATGGATGTTTCCTTTATCGCTCCCTGAAAATATCAAATGTCTTCCTTTAAATTTAGCATGAATTTGGCGTGCTAATTGCTTTCAGCTAAGTTAGAGGGAAGAGCAGATTTGTGTGCGTCTCTGCTGGAGAGCATTCATTTCTCATTACTGTATGTTTTGAGCTTCACCTGCTGTGTGTGTTCAGATGGAGACGCTCGTAGCTGAGACGTTCAGGACATTACGCACAGCTTCATTAGCTCAAATCTAACGAGAGAGTTAAAGTACAATCATTTAGATGAGATATTAAACACAAACGCTTCAGGGTTTACGCTATGCTAGTTCTCCACGGAGCCAGCGGTTTGAGTTCCTCAGTGATGTGAGACAGACACAACTGAATGAAGAGCTTGTGAAGATGTTATTTTAGCACTAAAACACACACACACACACACACACACACACACACACACACACACACACACACACACACACACACACACACACACATGGAAAAGCGTCCAGTAATGGCTGCTTTCTACTGCTTAACCCTCTATGGACCTATGGTCTATTTTAGTTTATTTTTAATCAAATGAGACACCCATTTATTGGTAAAACCTATCTCAGGTAAGAAGAACTCAAATACTAATCAATGAAAGTGCAAAAAAAAAAGTGGTCACATGACCCACTTGGCTCTATTTTGTGTCTTGTCTTGCACAGGTCACATGGCTCCATATTTTCCCCAATGATAAGTGCCTTTTTCACTAATTTTTCACTAATCCAGTTAATCACCCACATAGGAGTCACCTTCTCTGGTAAGTAAAGAAGTATTTTCAAGAACTTTACATTATATATCATTAAATGTTTTAGAGGACTGAAAACTGTGTGTAGCCTCAAGGCGACATGGAAAAGCGTCCAGTAAAATGAGCTTTCAGTCTGATAGAGTTGGGAAGGACATCAGCACTTTTGAGGAAAAACTACGAGTTTAGTGTTCAGATCATCTCAAAACAGAGCAAAGCTGAAAGAAGCAGATGTTCATTTACTCTCAGAATCAGGAAGAGTAGATGTTGAAGAAGCTTCAGCTGTTTCCAGAAGAAATCAGTCATTCTGTCCATTCATACACACGTGCAAACTCTCAACGCTAAAGATAACTCTCATTACTGCCTCATTAAATCTGAATATAATATTTGTGTTTGATCGCAGCGGCTCAGGAAGGCCGTGAATCTTAATAACCAGCGCATTATGAATATTATATGAGGAGATCAGCGTGTGATGGCTGACATTTCTACAGTTACGATCCTGTGACCGTCTTACTGTAATAAACACAGGACAAGCGAGCGCTCCACTAATTGATTGTTTGTTTTATGAAGTTACAGGCATTTTTACTAGTTTCCGCGCGGGATCATTACGTTAGCAGAAACGCTGAAGATTCAGGATCGATACATTAGCAGACACGCTGAAGATTCATGATCGTTATGTTAGCAGAAACACTGAAGATTCAGGATTGTTGAGTTAGCATAAACGCTGAAGATTCAGGATTGTTACGTTAGCAGAAACGCTGAAGATTCAGGATCGATACATTAGCAGACACGCTGAAGATTCATGATCGTTATGTTAGCAGAAACACTGAAGATTCAGGATTGTTGCGATAGCAGGAACGCTGAAGATTCAGGATCGATACATTAGCATAAACGCTGAAGATTCATGATCGTTATGTTAGCAGAAACGCTGAAGATTCTTGATCGTTATGTTAGCAGAAACGCTGAAGATTCAGCATTGTTGCGTTAGCTGAAACGCTGAAGATTCAGCATTGTTACGTTAGCAGAAACGCTGAAGATTCAGGATTGTTACGTTAGCAGAAACGCTGAAGATTCAGGATTGCTACGTTAGCAGAAACGCTGAAGATTCAGGATCGATACGTTAGCAGAAACGCTGAAGATTCAGGATTGTTACGTTAGCAGAAACACTGAAGATTCAGCATTGTTGCGTTAGCAGAAACGCTGAAGATTCATGATCGTTATGTTAGCAGAAACGGTGAAGATTCAGGATTGTTACGTTAGCAGAAACACTGAAGATTCAGCATTGTTGCATTAGCAGAAACGCTGAAGATTCAGGATTGTTACGTTAGCAGAAACACTGAAGATTCAGGATTGTTACGTTAGCAGAAACGCTGAAGATTCAGGATTGTTACGTTAGCAGAAACGCTGAAGATTCAGGATTGTTACGTTAGCAGAAACGCTGAAGATTCAGGATTGTTACGTTAGCAGAAACGCTGAAGATTCAGGATTGTTACGTTAGCAGAAACGCTGAAGACAACAGATGGAGACTGTACTTATTTATGAAGATCATAAGCGTTTCTCCTCCTCAGACGCTCTTCACTTCTGCCAAGGAATCACACCAAAGAAAACATGTTGTTTTAATCAGGAGGATGTGAAACATTGAACGATTCACTGAGCTATTTTAATTTCATTATATAATTATTGTTACAATAGAGGCAAATTGCTCTTCTCCGCCTGAGAGACTCAAAGGAGGATTTTATTATTTTATTTATTCATTTATTCATACAGTACAAGTATCTATCTATTCATCTATCTATCCATCTATGCATCTATCTATGATGAATGTGAATAAAACATTCAGATGTGATTCATGGTTAGATCTGAACAGTATCAGTTTTCCCTGTTGGTTAGCAGTTCATAACGACGGACCTCACACACACCTCGTCACGAGGGCCATGAAACACACTCGCTCCCTGTGCAGTTTAACACCAGCGTCTGATAGCAGCCGCGACCTGCTTTAATTATTAACGGTGCGCAGGCGAGGAGAGCGCTAGCATCCATCATACGCTCTATATGTTATCATAACTCCCCTCAGAAACACTTCTCAATTATTAAACCTCTTCATAGTCAGCTTGAAAGGATTCTTCCATACGAGTCAGCTTATTCTGTACGTGTGTGTGTGTGAGAGCGGTTCCTGTTCGGTCTCACAGAGGTGGTCTCTATCAGGTCCAGGTAATAGTGAGGTAAATCACTGCTGTGTCGTCGAGCAGATGTGTGTGTTTATGTGTGTAGCAGCTTTACTGCACAGAGACACAGATTATGCTTCAGTAAAACACCTTACAGGGCTGCCAACTTTTGAGTTTAGCTTGGAGTGAGAATTAGGATTAGGAATAGGAGGGAGGGAGGGGGGGGGGATCTTGATGAGAGAGATCTTGATGCCCAATATCCGATTTTTTTGACCATCCATTTACACATTCTTTCAATTGTGACCCATATCCGATTCATGACATATTATCTGAAACGTCGCGCATGCTTAAAGGGGTTTCTTGCACAGATGGACGAACGCGAAATATGATTGATGCTAGTTTTGCGATATATGCGAAGTTCGCCAAACATCTCCATGATTTTGAGGCGGAGCTGGACGAAGAGTGCCATCATTGCAGCCTGCGCATGCTTCAGGTATTGTGTGCGAGAGAGATCTCAGGACTGGTGGGAACATACAACACGGTCTCATGAAAGTGCGTATCTAACACTAATTTTATTTCTCGTGCCATTTATACGCCAAAAAATGTTTTTGTGTGCATATGATACACACTGTAAACCCCTTGGGTAGGATTAGGGGTGTGGAGTGCATGCGTATTACACGCCATAAAGTGCATATCATATGCACGCGAAAACTGTGTATCATATGCACGCGAAAACTGTGTATCATATCCACGCGAAAACTGTGTATCATATGCATGCGAAACTATTTTGGGCGTATCATATGCACGTGAAAACTGTGTATCAAATGCACGCGAAAACTGTGTATCATAGGCACGTGAACTGTGTATCATATGCACGCGAAAACTGTGTATCATATGCACGCGAAAACTGTGTATCATATGTACGCGAAAACTGTGTATCAAATGCACGAGAAAATTGCGTATCATATGCACGTGAAAACTGTGTATCATATGTACGCGAAAACTGTGTATCATATGTACGCGAAAACTGTGTATCATATGTACGCGAAAACTGAGTATCATATGTACGCGAAAACTGTGTATCATATGCACGCGAAAACTGTGTATCAAATGCACGCGAAAACTGTGTATCAAATGCACGCGAAAACTGTGTATCATATGTATGCGAAAACTGTGTATCATATGTACGCGAAAACTGTGTATCATATGTACGCGAAAACTGTGTATCAAATGCACGCGAAAATTGCGTATCATATGTACGTGAAAACGTACTCGGTTACCTAATGTAACCTCGGTTCTCTCTAGAAGAGGGAACGAGTATTGCGTAAGTTGCTTACGCATCGGGAAAGTCTTCTTTCTTCGAGATCTGAAGCCAAAAATTATCCTTAATTTTGTATTCATTGTCAACGCAGTGCAGCAGCCGGCAGACCTAGGCAGGCTGTGTAAGCGTGCTCATTGGCTGCTCGGCGGCAACTGCTTAAGCCTATCAGTGAGCACTCTGAAACGTGGCCTCCAATGAGGGCGCTTTGCGCCCTCCACACCCTTCTAACCGTCAGAATGGGTGTGGCCAGCGTGTATATAACCAGTGCTCACAGGCTAAATATCTGGTTTTCGCAGTCTGAAGCGCAAAAGCTCGTGGCGCGACACAGCAGGTTACGCAATACTCGTTCCCTCTTCTAGAGAGAACCGAGGTTACATTAGGTAACCGAGTAAAAATTTACTCGGGAAAAATTTCGGGCAGTGAGCGTTGTCTTTCGACGCAAAGAGGTCGATCTCCACTCTGCTGAATAGGCGCCAGAGAAACTGGACTGTCTGGGGGAGCAGGGACCATTCTCCCGGGGGAATGTTGTCCCTGGACAGTCTGTCTGGACCGACATTCAGGTGGCCCGGCACGTGCACGGCTCTCAGCGAGCGCAACGAGCGGTAAGCCCACACGAGAAGGCGTTCTGTCAGCTTGCACAGATTCCTGGATCTGACACCGCCCTGTCGGTTCACATAGGATACCACGGACATGTTGTCCGAGCGGACTAGCACATGGTGATCCTGTATGAATGGGAGGAAGCGCTTGAGCGCGTTCTCGACCGCTATCATCTCCAAACAGTTTATGTGGAGGCATTTTTCCTGGTCTGACCACAGGCCAAAAACCGGTTTGCCCTCGAAAAGAGCGCCCCAACCTGAGGTGGAAGCGTCCGTCGAGATAACTTTGCGGTGTGAGATGGCTCCCATTGTCACTCCCTGCTGGTACCAGTCGGCCGCTAACCAGGGCTTCAGTGCTGAAACGCAGCTCTGAGTCACTCTGATTCGGATGCCGCCGGAAGCCCAGGCTCTGTGAGACACTCGGGCATTCAGCCAGCGTTGTAGCGGGCGCATTCGTAAAAGACCCAGCTGAAGCACTGCTGCAGCTGAGGCCATAGGCAAGGCAAGGCAAGGCAAGGCAAGTTTATTTATATAGCACATTTCATACACAATGGCAATTCAAAGTGCTTTACATAGAAGAAATAATAAAAGAAATAAGAATAATTAAAACAGTTTAGAAAAATAAAATAAAATACAGTACAAACAGTCGGACGAACAGTGGCACAGTGCTCATTCAGTAAATGCATAGCTAAACAGATGTGTTTTGAGTCTGGATTTGAATGTGACTACAGTAGGAGCACATCTGATCTCCTCTGGAAGCTGGTTCCAGCTGCGGCTGGCATAATAGCTAAAAGCGGACTTGCCATGCTTAGAGTGAACCCTTGGTATTTCTAGCTGATATGATCCTAGTGATCTGAGTGATCTGTTGGGTTTATATTCAGTGAGCATATCTGCAATGTATTGAGGTCCTAGGCCATTGAATGATTTATATACCAGTAATAATACTTTAAAATCAATCCTAAATTTAACTGGGAGCCAGTGTAGAGACCTGAGGACTGGTGTGATGTGTTCATATTTTCTAGTTCTGCACAGAATCCTGGCGGCAGCGTTCTGTATGAGCTGCAACTGTCTTATGGTCTTTTTGGGAAGGCCAGTGAGGAGTCCATTACAGTAATCCACCCTGCTGGTGATGAAAGCATGCACAAGTTTCTCTAAGTCTTGTCTGGAAACAAAGCATCTAATTCTTGCAATATTTTTCAGATGATAGTATGCTGATTTAGTTATTGCTTTAACATGACTACTGAAACTAATGTCTGACTCTAGTGTCACATAGACAAGTGCCACTCTAGTGTCACCATACAACGTGTATAGACGCTCATAAATAATCGAGCACCACGTGGTGCGAGAGGCGGGTTCGCTTTCTGTATGTAAGAAAAGCTGGCCGCGAGCTCGGAGAGGCGAACAGTAAAAAAATGTATCTGCCGCGAGAGCTGGGCTCGAACACGGGTCTCTGGCGTTACAGCCTATGATTCTGCCACTGGGCTACAGGGGAGAACACATAAGCTTTCGGTCAGCGCAAGCATATAATAGTACGACCTCATGTTTGTTTGCAGTCGTGCGTGTATTAAAAACAGGCTCGTTTACTGCAATAGTAATATTTCCAGCCGCCTGAACTTAATAGGGGACTGAGAAATGTTTGAGAATTGGCGTTTGTCCGGCCACAGCGGGACGAAAACACTCTCTCCTCTTTTCGCCGGGGAGTGAGGCGGGAGGCGGGTTCGCTTTCTGTATGTAACAAAAACTGGCCGCGAGCTTGGAGAAGCGAACAGCATAAATTTTATATGCCGCGAGAGCCGGGATCGAACCCGGGTCTCTAGCGCAAAAGCCTAAGATTCTGCCACTGAGCCACAGGAACCAGCTGAACTTAAGAGGGGACTGAGAAATGTGTGAGAAATTGAGGTAGGTCCGCGCGAGGACGGAGTAGCTTTCTTGTAACGTAAAGAGAGCTCCAGGACCGTCCGTTTCTGCCATCCCTTGTGAGCGGCGCAGTTTGCGCGGCTCGAACAGAGGGAGAGGAAGCTCGCTCCGAGACCGTCCACTTCAGCCATCCCTTGTGAGCGGCGCAGTAGCGCGGCTCGAACAGAGGGAGGGTGTCTATCTCATTCGCCTCATCCCCTGACGCGGCGGCTGAGCGGCCAGGAGGGGGGGCGGAGAGAGAAGCTCGAGGGAGAGGTTCCGGCGAGCTCCTCAGTCATAACAGTCTCCGGTGGTCACTACGAGCGGCGCTTCCTATTGCGCGGCCCGGCAGGGACAGGCGGAGCGACAGCTTGGTCGAAAACTTCAAGTCGAGCCCGCAGGGTCGACATTGAAAGTTCTTAGCACATTTGGGGCAGCCACCTGTAGAGAGTGCGGTGGCGGCGTGCTCGCGGCCCAGGCAGAGAGCGCAAAAGAGGTGGCGGTCTCCGTTGCTGAGCGGTTGGCGCGGCACGAGCCGCAGGAAAAAATGTTTGTCAAAACGCCTCGTGCTCTTTTAGAACAGTGAGAGATAGTGTGTGTCGCAGGGCGAGCACACACAGCAGTGATAAAAGGATATGTCGCCGGATAGCGTAGCAGGCACGGATGGCTGAAGGCGGCGAAGGCGGCCGGCTTCTTCAGGCGCTGTCCTAGGCTTGCTGGTCGCTGGTTTCAATGGCGGCGGCTCTCAAGATCCAGCAATGCGAAGAGCTTCGCTGAAGACAAGAAAATCAGATATTTAGCCTGTGAGCACTGGTTATATACACGCTGGCAACACACATTCTGACGGTTAGAAGGGTGTGGAGGGCGTGAAGCGCCCTCATTGGAGGCCACGTTTCAGAGTGCTCACTGATAGGCTTAAGCAGTTGCCGCCGAGCAGCAAATGAGCACGCTTATACAGCCTGCCTAGGTCTGCCGGCTGCCGCACTGCGTTGACAATGAATACAAAATTAAGGATAATTTTTGGCTTCAGATCTCGAAGAAAGAAGACTTTCCCGATGCGTAAGCAACTTACGCAATACAAGAGAACCTCTCGTAAGAGAACTGAGTATCATATGTACGCGAAAACTGTGTATCAAATGCACGAGAAAACTGATTATCATATGTACGCGAAAACTGTGTATCAAATGCACGCGAAAACTGAGTATCATATGTACGCGAAAACTGTGTATCAAATGCACGCGAAAACTGAGTATCATATGTACGCGAAAACTGTGTATCATATGTACGCGAAAACTGTGTATCAAATGCACGCGAAAACTGTGTATCATATGCACGCGAAAACTGTGTATCAAATGCACGCGAAAACTGAGTATCATATGTACGCGAAAACTGTGTATCATATGTACGCGAAAATTGTGTATCATATGTACGCGAAAACTGTGTATCATATGTACGCGAAAACTGTGTATCATATGTACGCGAAAACTGTGTATCAAATGCACGCGAAAATTGCGTATCATATGCACGCGAAAACTGTGTATCAAATGCACGAGAAAACTGATTATCATATGTACGCGAAAACTGTGTATCATATGTACGCGAAAACTGTGTATCAAATGCACGCGAAAACTGTGTATCATATGCACGCGAAAACTGTGTATCAAATGCACGCGAAAACTGAGTATCATATGTACGCGAAAACTGTGTATCATATGTACGCGAAAACTGTGTATCATGTACGCGAAAACTGTGTATCATATGTACGCGAAAACTGTGTATCAAATGCACGCGAAAATTGCGTATCATATGCACGCGAAAACTGTGTATCAAATGCACGCGAAAATTGCGTATCAAATGCACGCGAAAATTGCGTATCATATGTACGCGAAAACTGTGTATCATATGCATGCGAAAACTGTGTATCAAATGCACGCGAAAACTGTGTATCATATGTACGCGAAAACTGTGTATCATATGTACGCGAAAACTGTGTATCAAATGCACGCGAAAACTGTGTATCATATGTACGCGAAAACTGTGTATCAAATGCACGCGAAAACTGAGTATCATATGTACGCGAAAACTGTGTATCATATGTACGCGAAAACTGTGTATCATATGTACACGAAAACTGTGTATCATATGTACGCGAAAACTGTGTATCATATGTACGCGAAAACTGTGTATCAAATGCACGCGAAAATTGCGTATCATATGCACGCGAAAACTGTGTATCAAATGCACGCGAAAATTGCGTATCAAATGCACGCGAAAATTGCGTATCATATGTACGCGAAAACTGTGTATCATATCTGCTTGTTTACATGACAGTCGGATTGGCACATATCTGATTTATATCTGATTTATTTCCACATATGACCGAGGCCTGAAACCGATCTGGAAATATCCGAATGCATGCGTTTTTTCCTGTCACTGTCATAGAACACATCCGATCTGTGTCACATAATGAGCAAAAAATCGGAATTGGGTCACATTTCACTGACAGTGTAAACAAGGCCTATTATTGCTTGAAACAAATTTCAGTTCAGTTCTTGTGATTTGATTCAATATTGATAATAGGTACACAAGATACTGTAGGCGTTAATTTTTCTCAAGAAAAAACAAATCTCACCTAATGCTGTAAACAGACAGAGAGCCCTATCAGCTGGCAGTATTATTTAAGGTTAAAAATAACTCAAATGAAATATAATGCGTTTTTTATTAGAATAAAAACTTTATTTAATGATATAAGTAAAAATATAATAAATATGTAGTACACATATTTAGCAAAATACTCCCTATAGCTCTAACTAACGTGCTATAGCCTGTATTATGGTCATTAAATGGCTTTCCTGAGGTAAATGTGATATAATTGTTCTCCAGCTGTTTTATTGACCTCTTTACGCTGATGAAAAACACTGATTGATCGATATTATTTATGAGGAATTTACATTTCGGTAAGTTGTACTGTATCTTTCAACATTGTTCATTCATGTTTATTTATTAGCTAGAGATGATCTGTTCACGTGCCGCTATGGATCTGTCGCGTCACATTTACAAGCGCCAAAACAGTATTTATTGTTTGAATTTCGTAATAAAATTGACAGAATATGAGAGCTGAGATTTCTTTATATAATAAGGAACTGCTTTGTCTAGTCTGTCGGTGTCCGTGTCCTCTTTGCTTCTCGATTTTTCTGTGCGTGAGAACATGGAAGTGTGGAGCGTGTGAAAAGTGTCAGTTGCGTGAGTCTCACGGTGAATGGGTTGGCAGCTCTGACCTTAGGATCCTTTCAGCTGTCAGTTATCTGTGTGTGTGTGTGTGTGTGTGTGTGTGTGTGTGTGTGTGTGTGTGTGTGTGTGTGTGTGTGTGTGTGTGTGTGTGAGGCTGAGCTGAAATGGTTTCACACACACACACACACACACACACACACACACACACACACACACACACACGGAGAAGCATCTGTGAGTCACATGATGCATGAGGAGAGCGTTCCCGGTTCACACTGTAGAAGTGTAGAAGCTGCAAACATCATCTGTGAAGTGAGTGCTTCATCCTATATGCCCTGAACTAAAAAACAATGCTAGCACTTTACAATAATAGCATTTAGCATTATTACTGACTAACGCACGGCCACTGTTGGACGAGAGTGTGTTTCTGTCGTCTTCAGGACAGACCAAAGCTCCAGCTGTCTTTGAGTTTCTAAATATATCCTTAATGACAAACTGATGAGTCTTTCTCCAGCTGTCACTCAATCCATCCAGCCAATCAGACGCTTGGCTTGCTGAAGTCTTAATTATTAGCAAGATGCTCGAGATCCGCTGCAGTATGAATATGAACACAGCACTGTAATGAATGCACTGAGGTCGTGTGTGTGTGTGAGACTCACTTCCGCTCTATTATTAGTGTGTTGATTGTGAAGCACATGGCAGGGTCTGTCATCTGTTGATGGCGTGTGGCTGTGAGACGTGTGTGTGTGTGTGTGTGTGTGTGTGTGTGTGTGTGTGTGTGTGTGAGACGTGTGAAAGTGATGACTCCCGTGTCGCCGTTGGCCGCGTCGCTCTCCCATATGGCCAATCAGACGGCAGCTCCTCAGATCCTGTTACAATTGGCTCTGTTCCTCGAGTTCAGTGTGTGTGTGTGTGTGTGTGTGTGTGTGTGTGTGTGTGTGTGTGTGTGTCCTCGTCCAGGGAAACGTCTTCATCTGCCGTCAGCAGAGCTCACCGTCCTCCAGTGCCTCCTATATATTATAACTAGCACTGTCAGCTAACTAATATTTTTATACGAATTAAACACTGCTCTGATGGGACAAGGGGCCCTTATTACACAATGTAGTTAAATGTTTTAGCTGTCATTTTTATTTTTGTTAGATTTTTTTATTTTTAATAATTGATCGTACCGCATTAATGCATTAAATTGACAGTTCTGTAGTTTTAACACATCAGAGATAAAAAGCCTAAACCTGTTATAAATCAGTTTAGCCCATTGTAAAAAACAAAACAAATGCAGTTTATTTATTTTAATTTATTTATCTTAATTTATTTTGTTATGTAATGTATTTTATTATTATATTTTATCATTTATGTTGTTAATTTTATTAGATAATTATTTTTATTTTATATTTTTATTTTATATTTTACATTTTATTTCATTTTTTGTTATATATTTTTGCACTTTATTTCATTTTTTTAATTTAATTTAATATTTATTTTTCTGTTTTACATTTTATTTGATATTTGATTTATTTCTCCTGTTCTCTCTCTCTGCCGTAAGTGGGCTCTCGTCTTCACACCCACCTGTTCGCCGCTCTGAGTCATCATGCGTAGGAGGACTGATGGTGATTTTAGAGTATAATCGACACCGTCCTCCAAGTGAGTCTAATTCATAATTCATACTTACGGTAATTGTTTGGCTGTTCTACTTTCCGGCCTGCTTTACTGCTCTTTTTCTCACTCGTTTGACAGCAGAAGCAGAACTGCATTTCCATATTCTGTCATCGCCACCTTATTTCTCTCTCTGTCGCTTCCTTTTTGGGGCAAAAGGGAACTCTGGGTAACATATTCTGCATTTGCCATCAAAGTGCTGACAGATTTTAACTTGTTTTTCAACAAGTGAGTCTTTTTGTAGCTTTTTAAACCCGAGCATAATTTTATAATGCACATTAGATTATATACCCACATCCACTCAACACTGCAGTAAATCAGCGGTTCTCAACCGGCTTTCCTTCCTCTATCACTTCACAGTGACGTTTATAAATTTATTTGACCTCTCCTGTGTTTTCAATCCAAACTAAACACGATTTGCATGTTGTGTTGATGGAAAGAGTTTACTCTGGAAAAAAGCGGGAGAGCTTGAAGAGGAAAGCAGAGCAGCCAAAATGCAGCAATTACAGATATATGCAAATTAATTCAGATGAGGAGAAGGTTGTTGTGGAGAAGGTCAGCGTGGTGAAGAGAAAGCTGAACGCTCGGACAGATGCATCGCATTATCTCACACACAGGAGCTCGAACACCACATGTGTGAAATCTGAAGGCACTTAATACACTATATTGCCAAAAGTATTGAGAAATGCTCATTGAGTTCAGGTGTTCTAATCACTTCCAAGGCCACAGGTGTGTAAATCAAACACTAGACGTGCAGACGCTTCTACACAAATCTGTGAAAGAACGGGTCTCTATCAGGAGCTCAGTGAAATCCCAGAGCGTAGTCACGCTGAGGCTCACAGGGCGTCTCCAACTCCCTGCAGCCAACAGCTCCAGACCTCCAGACGTCTGTGGCCCTCAGATCAGCTCAGGAACTGGGCGTCTCCAACTCTCTGCAGCCAACAGCTCCAGACCTCCAGACGTCTGTGGCCTTCAGATCAGCTCAGGAATTGGGCGTCTCCAACTCTCTGCAGTCAACAGCTCCAGACCTCCAGACGTCTGTGGCCCTCAGATCACTTCAGGAACAGGGCGTCTCCAACTCTCTGCAGTCAACAGCTCCAGACCTCCAGACGTCTGTGGCCTTCAGATCAGCTCAGGAACTGGGCGTCTCCAATTCCCTGCAGTCAACAGCTCCAGACCTCCAGACGTCTGTGGCCTTCAGATCAGCTCAGGAACAGGGCGTCTCCAACTCCCTGCAGTCAACAGCTCCAGACCTCCAGACGTCTGTGGCCTTCAGATCAGCTCAGGAACTGGACGTCTCCAACTCTCTGCAGTCAACAGCTCCAGACCTCCAGACGTCTGTGGCCTTCAGATCAGCTCAGGAACTGGGCGTCTCCAACTCTCTGCAGCCAACAGCTCCAGACCTCCAGACGTCTGTGGCCTTCAGATCAGCTCAGGAACTGGGCGTCTCCAACTCTCTGCAGCCAACAGCTCCAGACCTCCAGACGTCTGTGGCCTTCAGATCAGCTCAGGAACAGGGCGTCTCCAACTCTCTGCAGTCAACAGCTCCAGACCTCCAGACATCTGTGGCCTTCAGATCAGCTCAGGAACAGGGAGTCTCCAACTCTCTGCAGTCAACAGCTCCAGACCTCCAGACGTCTGTGGCCTTCAGATCAGCTCAGGAACAGGGAGTCTCCAACTCTCTGCAGTCAACAGCTCCAGACCTCCAGACGTCTGTGGCCTTCAGATCAGCTCAGGAACAGGGCGTCTCCAACTCTCTGCAGTCAACAGCTCCAGACCTCCAGACGTCTGTGGTCTTCAGATCAGCTCAGGAACAGGGCGTCTCCAACTCTCTGCAGTCAACAGCTCCAGACCTCCAGACGTCTGTGGCCTTCAGATCAGCTCAGGAACAGGGCGTCTCCAACTCTCTGCAGCCAACAGCTCCAGACCTCCAGACATCTGTGGCCTTCAGATCAGCTCAGGAACAGGGAGTCTCCAACTCTCTGCAGTCAACAGCTCCAGACCTCCAGACGTCTGTGGCCTTCAGATCAGCTCAGGAACAGGGCGTCTCCAACTCTCTGCAGTCAACAGCTCCAGACCTCCAGACGTCTGTGGTCTTCAGATCAGCTCAGGAACTGGACGTCTCCAACTCTCTGCAGTCAACAGCTCCAGACCTCCAGACGTCTGTGGCCTTCAGATCAGCTCAGGAACTGGACGTCTCCAACTCTCTGCAGCCAACAGCTCCAGACCTCCAGACGTCTGTGGCCTTCAGATCAGCTCAGGAACTGGACGTCTCCAACTCTCTGCAGCCAACAGCTCCAGACCTCCAGACGTCTGTGGCCTTCAGATCAGCTCAGGAACTGGGCGTCTCCAACTCTCTGCAGCCAACAGCTCCAGACCTCCAGACGTCTGTGGCCTTCAGATCAGCTCAGGAACTGGGCGTCTCCAACTCTCTGCAGTCAACAGCTCCAGACCTCCAGACGTCTGTGGCCTTCAGATCAGCTCAGGAACTGGACGTCTCCAACTCTCTGCAGTCAACAGCTCCAGACCTCCAGACGTCTGTGGCATTCAGATCAGCTCAGGAATTGGGCGTCTCCAACTCTCTGCAGTCAACAGCTCCAGACCTCCAGACGTCTGTGGCCCTCAGATCACTTCAGGAACAGGGCGTCTCCAACTCTCTGCAGTCAACAGCTCCAGACCTCCAGACGTCTGTGGCCTTCAGATCAGCTCAGGAACTGGGCGTCTCCAATTCCCTGCAGTCAACAGCTCCAGACCTCCAGACGTCTGTGGCCTTCAGATCAGCTCAGGAACAGGGCGTCTCCAACTCCCTGCAGTCAACAGCTCCAGACCTCCAGACGTCTGTGGCCTTCAGATCAGCTCAGGAACTGGACGTCTCCAACTCTCTGCAGTCAACAGCTCCAGACCTCCAGACGTCTGTGGCCTTCAGATCAGCTCAGGAACTGGGCGTCTCCAACTCTCTGCAGCCAACAGCTCCAGACCTCCAGACGTCTGTGGCCTTCAGATCAGCTCAGGAACTGGGCGTCTCCAACTCTCTGCAGCCAACAGCTCCAGACCTCCAGACATCTGTGGCCTTCAGATCAGCTCAGGAACAGGGAGTCTCCAACTCTCTGCAGTCAACAGCTCCAGACCTCCAGACGTCTGTGGCCTTCAGATCAGCTCAGGAACAGGGCGTCTCCAACTCTCTGCAGTCAACAGCTCCAGACCTCCAGACGTCTGTGGTCTTCAGATCAGCTCAGGAACTGGACGTCTCCAACTCTCTGCAGTCAACAGCTCCAGACCTCCAGACGTCTGTGGCCTTCAGATCAGCTCAGGAACTGGACGTCTCCAACTCTCTGCAGCCAACAGCTCCAGACCTCCAGACGTCTGTGGCCTTCAGATCAGCTCAGGAACTGGACGTCTCCAACTCTCTGCAGCCAACAGCTCCAGACCTCCAGACGTCTGTGGCCTTCAGATCAGCTCAGGAACTGGGCGTCTCCAACTCTCTGCAGCCAACAGCTCCAGACCTCCAGACGTCTGTGGCCTTCAGATCAGCTCAGGAACTGGGCGTCTCCAACTCTCTGCAGTCAACAGCTCCAGACCTCCAGACGTCTGTGGCCTTCAGATCAGCTCAGGAACTGGACGTCTCCAACTCTCTGCAGTCAACAGCTCCAGACCTCCAGACGTCTGTGGCATTCAGATCAGCTCAGGAACTGGACGTCTCCAACTCTCTGCAGTCAACAGCTCCAGACCTCCAGACGTCTGTGGCCCTCAGATCAGCTCAGGAACTGGACGTCTCCAACTCTCTGCAGTCAACAGCTCCAGACCTCCAGACGTCTGTGGCCTTCAGATCAGCTCAGGAACAGGACGTCTCCAACTCTTTGCAGTCAACAGCTCCAGACCTCCAGACGTCTGTGGCCCTCAGATCAGCTCAGGAACTGGGCGTTTCCAACTCTCTGCAGTCAACTGCTCCAGACCTCCAGACATCTGTGGCCTTCAGATCAGCTCAGGAACAGGGCGTCTCCAACTCTCTGCAGCCAACAGCTCCAGACCTCCAGACGTCTGTGGCCTTTAGATCAGCTCAGGAACAGGGTGTCTCCAACTCCCTGCAGTCAACAGCTTCAGACCTCCAGACGTCTGTGGCCTTCAGATCAGCTCAGGAACAGGGCGTCTACAACTCTCTGCAGTCAACAGCTCCAGACCTCCAGACGTCTGTGGCCTTCAGATCAGTTCAGGAACTGGGCGTCTCCAACTCTCTGCAGTCAACAGCTCCAGACCTCCAGACGTCTGTGGCCTTCAGATCAGCTCAGGAACTGGGCGTCTCCAACTCCCTGCAGCCAACAGCTCCAGACCTCCAGACGTCTGTGGCCTTCAGATCAGCTCAGGAACAGTGCGTCTCCAACTCTCTGCAGCCAACAGCTCCAGACCTCCAGACGTCTGTGGCCTTCAGATCAGCTCAGGAACAGGACGTCTCCAACTCTCTGCAGTCAACAGCTCCAGACCTCCAGACGTCTGTGGCCCTCAGATCACTTCAGGAACAGGGCGTCTCCAACTCTCTGCAGCCAACAGCTCCAGACCTCCAGACGTCTGTGGCCTTCAGATCAGCTCAGGAACAGTGCGTCTCCAACTCTCTGCAGTCAACAGCTCCAGACCTCCAGACGTCTGTGGCCTTCAGATCAGCTCAGGAACTGGGCGTCTCCAACTCCCTGCAGCCAACAGCTCCAGACCTCCAGACGTCTGTGGCCTTCAGATCAGCTCAGGAACAGGGCGTCTACAACTCTCTGCAGTCAACAGCTCCAGACCTCCAGACGTCTGTGGCCTTCAGATCAGCTCAGGACCTGGGCATCTCCAACTCTCTGCAGCCAACAGCTCCAGACCTCCAGACGTCTGTGGCCTTCAGATCAGCTCAGGAACTGGGCGTCTCCAACTCCCTGCAGCCAACAGCTCCAGACCTCCAGACGTCTGTGGCCTTCAGATCAGCTCAGGAACAGTGCGTCTCCAACTCTCTGCAGTCAACAGCTCCAGACCTCCAGATGTCTGTGGCCTTCAGATCAGCTCAGGAACAGGGCGTCTCCAACTCTCTGCTGTCAACAGCTCCAGACCTCCAGACGTCTGTGGCCTTCAGATCAGCTCAGGAACAGGGCGTCTCTAACTCCCTGCAGTCAACAGCTCCAGACCTCCAGACGTCTGTGGCCTTCAGATCAGCTCAGGAACAGGGCGTCTCCAACTCTCTGCTGTCAACAGCTCCAGACCTCCAGACGTCTGTGGCCTTCAGATTAGCTCAGGAACAGGACGTCTCCAACTCCCTGCAGTCAACAGCTCCAGACCTCCAGACGTCTGTGGCCTTCAGATCAGCTCAGGAACTGGACGTCTCCAACTCTCTGCAGTCAACAGCTCCAGACCTCCAGACGTCTGTGGCCTTCAGATCAGCTCAGGAACAGGACGTCTCCAACTCTCTGCAGTCAACAGCTCCAGACCTCCAGACGTCTGTGGCCTTCAGATCAGCTCAGGAACTGGACGTCTCCAACTCTCTGCAGCCAACAGCTCCAGACCTCCAGACGTCTGTGGCCTTCAGATCAGCTCAGGAACTGGGCGTCTCCAACTCTCTGCAGCCAACAGCTCCAGACCTCCAGACGTCTGTGGCCTTCAGATCAGCTCAGGAACTGGGCGTCTCCAACTCTCTGCAGTCAACAGCTCCAGACCTCCAGACGTCTGTGGCCTTCAGATCAGCTCAGGAACTGGACGTCTCCAACTCTCTGCAGTCAACAGCTCCAGACCTCCAGACGTCTGTGGCCCTCAGATCAGCTCAGGAACTGGGCGTCTCCAACTCTCTGCAGTCAACAGCTCCAGACCTCCAGACGTCTGTGGCCTTCAGATCAGCTCAGGAACAGGACGTCTCCAACTCTCTGCAGTCAACAGCTCCAGACCTCCAGACGTTTGTGGCCTTCAGATCAGCTCAGGAACAGGACGTCTCCAACTCTTTGCAGTCAACAGCTCCAGACCTCCAGACGTCTGTGGCCCTCAGATCAGCTCAGGAACTGGGCGTCTCCAACTCTCTGCAGTCAACAGCTCCAGACCTCCAGACGTCTGTGGCCTTCAGATCAGCTCAGGAACAGGATGTCTCCAACTCTCTGCAGTCAACAGCTCCAGACCTCCAGACATCTGTGGCCTTCAGATCAGCTCAGGAAACGGGCGTCTCCAACTCCCTGCAGTCAACAGCTCCAGACCTCCAGACGTCTGTGGCCTTCAGATCAGCTCAGGAAACGGGCGTCTCCAACTCTCTGCAGCCAACAGCTCCAGACCTCCAGACGTCTGTGGCCTTCAGATCAGCTCAGGAACAGGGCGTCTCCAACTCCCTGCAGTCAACAGCTCCAGACCTCCAGACGTCTGTGGCCTTCAGATCAGCTCAGGAACAGGGCGTCTCCAACTCCCTGAAGTCAACAGCTCCAGACCTCCAGACGTCTGCGGCCTTCAGATCAGCTCAGGAACTGGGCGTCTCCAACTCTCTGCAGTCAACAGCTCCAGACCTCCAGACGTCTGTGGCCTTCAGATCAGCTTAGGAACAGGGCGTCTCCAACTCTCTGCAGTCAACAGCTCCAGACCTCCAGACGTCTGTGGCCTTCAGATCAGCTCAGGAACAGTGTGTAGAGCTTCATGGAGTGGGTTTCCATGGCCAATAGTCCTGAGCTCAACCCGATAGAACAGCTTCAGGATGAACTAGAGCGAGACTGAGAGCTTCTCGTCCAACATCAGAGCCGGACCTCACTAATGCGCTTCTAGAAGAATTCTCAAATATTCCCATAAACACACTCCTAAACCTTGTGGAAAGCCTTCCCAGAAGAGCTGAATCTGTTATAGTTTCAAAGGTTGGAGAAACCCCATATTAAAACCCAACGGATCAGGAATGCAATGTCATTAAAGTTCATGTAAAGGCAGACGTCCCAAAACTATTGGCAATATTCACTTCAGCAATGGTCAAGTTTGACTTGTCAAGTTAATCATCTTAAAGATGGATGAGTGCTTGAGATCTACTCTCTTCATTCTTGTTTTCCAGAGCAGTTTGCTTTCGAACATAAACTCATTATGTCTCTGATTTTGCTCATTAGGCTCATAACTAATTATCCAGGTTTAGAAACACAAGATATAATGTGAAATAAAAGATGGTTTCCTTGATGTGCTAATCAGCGATTTACTTTTTCTGTGCAAAAAACAAAAACAAAACATATAATTAGTCCATTCATGGTGTGCACTATATTCCATATGTGTGTTTCATAGCAAAATCTTCTTCATAGAGTTTGAAATAATGAGAGAGTTTTGAGTAATGCTTCGTTCAGGACTGAACCGAGTGTCATATCAAAAACGATACAGAACTACTGTATGAATGTGAAGGTAATGTAGATTAGAAATTATTTAAAAATTCATATTTTCTGATTGACTGGTGTTTAACAACAAAGGGAGCATTTTGTCTTTTGAAAAATCTTTAAAAATCCTTAAAGGATAGATAGATAGATAGATAGATAGATAGATAGATAGATAGATAGATAGATAGATAGATAGATAGATAGATAGATAGATAGATAGATAGATAGATAGATAGGACAGACAGACAGACAGACAGACAGACAGACAGATAGATAGTGTTGTGGTTTAATTCTTTTCAGGGAAATGACTTCAAAGATATTTGACATCAGAAAAAATTAGACTTTATTAACAAACAAAGCCGAGTGTCCCTCTGCAGAAAGACCCTCCAGAAAGATTGCCCAGCAAACGTATATACCCTCTCCTTGTCCCAAACATGGTAATACATTCTATAGGTATTTTGAGAAATAGTTTTGTACCATGTGACATTACTGAAATAGAATTTTCTGCTGTAACAACAGCTTGTGCTCTCAGGTTCCAAAGTCAGCCAAAGTCACCCACAGACAAGGAAATAATAGTGTATTAAAACCAGTTGAATTACTTATTTTCTAAATAATAAAATCTTCAACATTCCCTCCTCTGGGGCTTATTTAAGCCCCACATTCGCTATCCTTTCCAGAGTGTAGTTTCAAAATCCAGTCCCCTCAGTTATACTACCTTAGTGACTAAATTATGTCACTCATTCTTATTTTCAATGACTGAAATTATGCCACCATACTCCGGAGGAGCAATCGAGCCAAACATCTTTCTCCATACATTTTCTTTCTTTCAGTTGTTTTTTTCTTTTTCAATGGAGAAAGTAAAAGACTCGAATCCTCCCTAATCAACCATCAAACATTGTTACAAGTGTGTGGATGAAATTGGTTCAGCATTGTCTTATCGTCACAGTTATGTAGAACATGTCAAACACAAAAATCCCTTATACAGTTAAGAGTTCTCTTGCGGTGTAGATATCCTCTTCGACCCAGACACCCAGGATCTGGCTTATTCATTTTCTTCTTCATCCTTATCCGAGGTACTTCAGTCAATGTCCAATGATTGTAAATCTCAATTTGGTTTATAAGCTCAATCTTAATAATAAATTATTTTTTTGCCCTCTAAAATTAGTTTTTATTATCTTCTTAATATGGGAAGTACACAACTGAATAATAACCCTCTTTTAATATTTCAACTCCAAAAAACATTTCTAATCTTTTAAATCAAGCTTTCCTTAACTTTTTTTTTTATTCAATTGTATTTGCTAAATAAATCTCCAAACATAAGTCATTCTACTTTTTTCATGTAATTGTTTTCATTATAATAAAGGCAAATCATTATAATAAATCTCTGCTGATTATAGAAGAATAAATGATTTAGTTTGCATGTTTATTTCGCATAATCCATATGAATTTTGATTTAAAATAGGGCTGGGTAAAAATAACTTTTTCTCTTTTTTATTCGCTTCTTATTTTTATGAAGGAATATCAATTCACTTATTTTTAAAGAATCAATTTTTTAGTCAGTCATGTTTTAGTTGATGTACAACCATAACACTGTAGTGCAGCTACATTAAATCACAATTTTCTTCATTATAACGTTTTACATTTCAAATTCTGTCTACTTTATTACCAAATTTAAACAATAAATATCTCACGTGTTGCAGCTTTTTGTCATTATAGCTCCTCAGTTCAAGCATACCTTAACTGAATACCTTTTCTTCCTTTCTACTAATTTCTAAATGAACTATCATGAATTAACTTAATTATGTCACATGTAATCACTCAAACTAAGAAAGCTTCAAGAGCAATGTTACATTTACTTCATAAAAGTCATTCAATAACCTCATTAGACAATTAGAAAAAATACTCTCGAAAATAACTTTTTGCACTGTCTTACATATTCATTGTACGGTCATTTATTTTTCTGTATATCTAAGTTTTTCCTTAACCATTTCAAACATAAAGCATTATAACTTAATTATTGTTAAAACTTCCTTTCTGTAATTTAAGTTTTTGCATACATTTAATGTTAATCTTCAATTTTTCTGGAATAACTGCTGACCCATTATTTAAACTTATTTCTGATAGAATTTCAAATCTAAGGAATAATTCTTTGGTCTTAAATTTAATTACTTCTCTTGACCCTCCTCTGTTGATCTCATCTCTATCTTGTTCATATAATCCATTACCAAGAGTTTTATTAGTCCTTCTGGTACTGATATATATAGCCTTATTTGTGTCACTGTTCCTTTCCTACCTTTATTTTTGTCGCAAATTTCTCTTGTATATGGCCAACAATTGCAAAAAATGCCTTTTATTTAATTTTCATTATTCTTATTCCTTATTCTTAATTTAGCCTTTTAATCCCTCTTTACTCCCCCCTTTGCGCACTAGTTGAAAACTATGCGCGTATGGATTTAGAATATTCAAAAAGTATGTCTTTGTGCAATAACTTGTCATTCTCACCCCCCTCTGGTACCATATAGATTGTTCATAAGGCAATAATTTACATGGTATTGGACAGTCTATATGCTATAACAATCTTTTTGTATTGAATTTGAACAAGTTCCATCTGAGGTGGTCGTTATATTAGCACCATTTAAAATACATTTAATTAGTCAAATAGCATATTGAATCAAATCATAATTCAAATCATAAATGAAATCAAATATCTGTTAATAGCCCGTGTTAATCTTTCTTTTAATTTTCTTCTGTAGTCTTAAATTAATTTTGTATACCTGTTTTATTGACAAATTACATTCGAGTACCCATTATGATCTATTTTAAAATGTTATTCAGGTCTATTTGTATTTTCCTTCATGACTTGTCTTAATTCGCACTGTGCTATGACAGTTACTTGAATTAGTCGCTTATCATTCATTATTTTCATTTGTTTTCTGATTTTTCATTATCGTTTTTACGTTGTTTTTGATATATTCTTTAATTCAATCATTTTCTTTCTGGGGTTATTTTATTAAGTTGCTACTAGTATATTCAATGGCTTTAACATTACATTTAAAGACAGTTTGTTTGATTTTGACTATTGTTTGAACTTGTACTCATCTCTGTTGATTTTCTTCTTTGCACAACTCCTTGCAAGTTTCTTATTCTGCAACTTTTCATTTAAAGTTCTTCTTATCATTTGCTTCTTTTTCCATTCATGTTGATCATTCTGTTAGCCGTCTTAACAGTCATTACATGTTTCACCAGGGTGACTCTTTACGAGCCGTTGCATGGACTTCCCTCGGAGGTGAGGGGGCTGTTACTAGCACAAGCCCTCTTGATCCCTCACTTCCTGTTGTGGCGAGTAGAGGCTTGTTGGTGTGAGAGGCATGGACTCAAATGTCACTTTGCTGATCAATGTTCAAGTCTCTTCTTTTGTTGTTGTTGTTTGAATCGTCCCAGAAACCTTCCTGGAATTGAATTGCTCTCATCTGCGAATGCAACCTTCATTATTTCTTTTTAGTTTTGTTAGTGACAACAACATTTTAAATCATCTGCTCATCTGCTCCATTGTCCTTCTTGGTGTCACCTGTAAAATGATCATGTGGGCTGAGTGGTGTTCTGTCCCCTTTTGGGGGTTTTCTGCTCATTAGCAGTAGGGCTTTACCCCTATATTACTTTTTTACAATTAGTCAATTCAGCTCAGTTATTGTTTTGAGTCCCACTATCAGCATACTAGTTATCAGACTTGGACAACACTCAACCCACTTTGCTAAAAGACAAAAGTTACAAGACAATATTTCATACTTTTGACAAAACGTCAGCTCCTTCATGATATTCTGAAAAGAAAGTCAGATGTGTTATGCTCCATCATGATATTCTGAAAGGAAAGTCAGATGTGTTAGGCGCTGCGCAAAATATAGTACTGTTTTTTTTTTTTTTTTTTTTTTTTTTTTTTACAATTTTTTTTTCTATTTTTTTTTTCTATTGTCACTACAGTTTCGACCTGGAAATTAACCAAATCCATCCATGGTCATTTTTTTATTGGGCAGAATATGCCCTGTGGGCCCACATATGAAATTTAGATACAGCTGTAGGCAAAATAATTGATTTGCCTTGGTGTACACCATCTCTCTCTCCATTCATACTCAGTCACTCATCGGCCATCACACATTCTTCTTCCGCAGGTTGTGCTCTAAATGCGGAACTTATAATTTTAGCTGTGGAATTCCAAAGGTCTGACAGACAACAACAGCTATTCAAACACTATTCAGAATTGTCAGTTATGTTAATGCTTAGTTTACCACTGTTGTTATAATCCCTTTTTTCTTGTTTTTTTCCCAAACTCTAATAGATTAAATATTTCAGAATAATAGGCCTTAGTATGGTGCAGTTGAGAGTAAGACAGCCAATTGTAATTTCTCAAATGCATTTTGTCATTTGTTTGGTCTACTTTTTCATTTTCTTTCTGTTTTTTGCTCATGAGCTTCTTTAAGAATACAATTGGAGATCTCTGCCTAATCTTGGATCCATGGCCAATAACATTTCCATCTCATTATCCCAGTTTTGACAGCATTTTTAATTTCATAATTTTTGGACTTTTGGAGTTATTTATCCTTCTCCAATTTATCTCTATAAAAATATTAAAACAAGATGGAGTGACCAGTGTTTTTGTTTTGCAGACAAAAATAATCATTCTCTGACATTTTGTGTCTATCTTTTTCTTTGCCAGTGAATAATTCTATCATGCTTTTAGCCCTATAGTTGTCTAATATAATAGCCCTCACTATACCAAATCCAGCCTCAGTTTGAACTATTTTGTGAGTTCAGCACCCACTTCTCTGTATTTTCTTTTCTTATAGAGCTGGAATTGTACCTATTGAAAGAGCAGAGAGGGTTAGTTTAGCAGAGAATATAAAGAATTGCCATGAGACCAGTGAATAATCAGAATGAATTAAGTTAATATAATAATGAACTAAATTTGAAGCAGTCTCTAGAGTGTTCATTAGGTTTGTCACACCTGTGTGCCCCGTAAGGGTCAGTTCTTCTTTTTTTAGATCAGTGTCTGTTGACATGTTTTTCAGCCTTGCTGTGACTCAATGGCCATTGCAGAGTGGAATATAGGCTCTGCTGCTTCTCTGTCTCTTCTCAGTTTGGGATTTTGATCAATCCTGTAACAGTTTTGCATCTCAGGATTAGTCTTTGTCTTTAGGAAAAGTCTCAAGTGAAAGATTCACCTTTTCCAGTCTTTCCATTAACTCAGTCTTTTTGGGTCTTTTTGAACTTCAGGAGGGGAGCTGAGAACCCCTCACCCACTCTCTTCTTCTCTGTGTCAGTGTCTCTGCATTCATGTCTTTGCCCTTTGCCCTCTTGTTGCTTCCACAGGGCTCTGTTTCCATCTGCAATTTGAACACTCAGAGATCTGTATGAGTCAAATTGAACTTTTACATATAAGCTATTAGCTCTTTATCTACATGCCACTTTTTTAACCTGCATCTTTTCACTGGTTCTTTTATATAAAAATCTCACTGGTTGACCATAGCAGTTCCCTTATTCTATTAGTAAGCAGTTCTTCATTGCAGGAAAAAGCAAGCTAGTTCTGTTTTTATATATCAGCAATAATATAACTCTGATGATCTGAGAATAATTCAATTAAATAATTTTCCCTATCATAAAATCAGACTTTTTCTATATTTGCATGCTGTGTTCACAATAATCTAGTATGTTTCTCAACTATCATCAAGGAATTCCTCTTATTTTTTACTCTCATCAACTTCTGTAAAGTATTTTTGACTTTTGAAACTTGGTCACTCAATCTCGCTAACCTTCAGCACACTGCACCAGTTATTTTTCTCTTAACACAAACTTATTAATCTGCAATGGAATACTTTTTCCACACTGTCTTCAGGGATAATGAGATACAAATTTTAGACGTCTTCAGATATAATATATAATATATTAAGCACGTGCAATCATATTTATATTCATCTATTAATATTTATCATTACATTTATTGATTAACTATATATCTTATTATTTTAACTTATTTTATACTACAATATTCTGCTAAGCTAATATCTTGAAACAATTGTTTTCCCTTACTTTTCTTTTTTTCTTTTTTAATACACACCATTTCAGTCCCTTCATTCACAGGTCATTCACACATTCTCTGTCCCTTCAAGCAACCAGGGTCAGAGGTCACTTATTTTCAACCACAGGCACAGTCACAGGATCCTACAGGCACACCAACATGATCTAACACACTTATTTTTTTCCCTTCTCTGTCAGATCTGAACAATACATTAAAATATTCACTCCTTAGTACAATGACACTTTTAACTATCCTATTCCTAGGATTTAGATAGCCTGAGCAGACCCTTGCACATGCATTCAAGGCGGTAACCGCTACCTAAACCTATAGACTTTTAAAACCTCTATTTTTCCAGCTTCACCCATAGCAGTCCTTCGTTAAAACTTTGTTTAACAAAGCGGTATCCGTGAGCTAACCATCTGTGCACATGCTATACTTCTCAAAGTAAGCACAGATAAACCACTGATATCCTTTATCAGTAAATACAAATCCTTGCGCCAAACCAGCAGTACCAGTATTCATAAAATCCTCACCGGATTGCATAAATAATGGTAAAACGCTATTGGGAGCTCCCCCGCGCCTTTACAAACTACTTGACATACAAAGACAATGCATGCAATTTTTCTGATATCAAACACTCCTTTTCACTTTTTAAGTTCTTTAAATTTGGAGAAGCTTTTCTTACCACATCCGGGCCACTGGTGACTAACACACACCTTATTCAAAAGCAAAAACTGCTCACCTCAAAGTACAGCGGCCACTGTCTGTGTGAGTCACCAGCGATCCCTTTGTGGCTCCTTCAGCTCCTAAGCCAAGCCCCACGTTGGGCGCCATTTGTTGTGGTTTAATTCTTTTCAGGGAAATGACTTCAAAGATATTTGACATCAGAAAAAATTAGACTTTATTAACAAACAAAGCCGAGTGTCCCTCTGCAGAAAGACCCTCCAGAAAGATTGCCCAGCAAACGTATATACCCTCTCCTTGTCCCAAACATGGTAATACATTCTATAGGTATTTTGAGAAATAGTTTTGTACCATGTGACATTACTGAAATAGAATTTTCTGCTGTAACAACAGCTTGTGCTCTCAGGTTCCAAAGTCAGCCAAAGTCACCCACAGACAAGGAAATAATAGTGTATTAAAACCAGTTGAATTACTTATTTTCTAAATAATAAAATCTTCAACAATAGATAGATAGATAGATAGATAAATAGACAGATAGACAGACAGACAGACAGACAGACAGACAGATAGATAGATAGATAGATAGATAGATAGATAGATAGATAGATAGATAGATGGATAGATAGATAGATAGATAGATAGATAGATAGATAGATAGATAGATAGATAGATAGATAGATAGATAGATAGACAGATAGACAGACAGACAGACAGATAGATAGACAGATAGATAGATAGATAGATAGATAGATAGATAGATAGATAGATAGATAGATAGATAGATAGATAGATAGATAGATAGATAGATAGATAGATAGATAGATAGATAGATAGATAGACAGATAGATGACACGTACTCTATGTTGAGTAGCAGAGAGCTGGTGAAATTTGCTCTTGGATGTAATCTCTCCTTAATGCAGTGAGTGTCTGGAACACCGAATGTGTCTTGCGTCTCTGGAGCTGTTGAATGTAAAAACCCTTTTGTGTTGCAGAAGACGTGTTCATGACTTCATCTCCAGTTTGCTGGATTCACAGAATCATCAGGTGGGTCGCGACTCAAGAATGGATCTCGAGGAGGAAAAGAAGTACAACACTGCTTTAAAAGAGTGGAGAAATGCTGACGTATGATTGGTTGTTGATGTGTGATAGTAAATGAGGAGGATGTCAACATGGATATCCTCAAAAAACATCATATGATCACAGTTTTTCATATGTAAACAGTTTTGGTGTCGAGTCTGGAATAAAACTAGAATAAGTCCTGCGCTGCCGTGTTTACACTGGGCCAGTGGTATTTTACTATCATTAATAAACAATCATAGTTTTTATTAATATTTTGAACTAGCTTTTATTTTTATATTTTTTCATTAAATCTGTTGAGTAATTTGTGCTAACACATTACAACAAGGTCCATTAGTTAATTTTAGTTAATGCATTGTTTATTGAAACTATAACCATTCATTGTTAGTTCATGTCAGCTCAGATACAACTTTTGATTTCAATCATGTATTAGTAAAATTACATTGAATGCTTTTGAAGTACTTCTAAACTAACAAGTTTAACTAATGTAACCTTGTGCAAATTGTTGCAAATTGTGTTTTGTGCTTTTGCATTTTTATAAATTGTTGTTCTTTTTGAAATGTTACTGTAGCTTAATTTGTTTTTATTGTTATTTGAGTTTTATTTTTTATTTATTTGCCTTTGGTTATGTTAGTGCTTCTACATGAACTTATTTCAGTTAGTTGCCAAGGCAGGATTTGTAATTTTCATTCAGTTTACATTTTTAATCTAATGTTTATATTTTATTTCCGCTGAAACTGAAATGTTTGAGTAGATGTGTTTGAGGACCACATCAGTGATCCAGCCAGAAGGGCTCTGGTGAAGCCGTGAGCCGGTCCGCTGGTGGGTTAGCGCTGACCGAGCTGTTTAGCCCGTATAATGATGTGTTTGAGTAGATGTCTTTGAGGACTACATCAGTGGTCCAGTCAGATGTGTTTGAGTAGATGTGTTTGAGGACCACATCAGTGGTCCAGTCAGAAGGGCTCTGGTGAAGCCGTGAGCCGGTCCGCTGGTGGGTTAGCGTTGACCGAGCTGTTTAGCCCGTATAATGATGTGTTTGAGTAGATGTGTTTGAGGACTACAGTAGGGGTCCAGTCAGATGTGTTTGAGTAGATGAGTTTGAGGACTACAGTAGGGGTCCAGTCAGATGTGTTTGAGTAGATGTCTTTGAGGACTACATCAGTGGTCCAGTCAGATGTGTTTGAGTAGATGTGTTTGAGGACCACATCAGTGATCCAGTCAGAAGGGCTCTGGTGAAGCCGTGAGCCGGTCCGCTGGTGGGTTAGCGCTGACCGAGCCGTTTAGCCCGTATAATGATGTGTTTGAGTTGGAACGGAGCGGTTGTAGATGAATGCTTCAGATGAGAGCAGACGAGACGCTCTTGAACTCTGCCAAACAGTTGTGTGTGTGTGTGTTTCCATAAGACCAGAGGGGAAAAAAGCATTTGAGCGAGCAATGGCCTTCGGGGGTTGCACTGAATGAAATGCTTTTTTTTCCAATCCCCACCTCACTCAAGAAGCGTTCACTCGTTCGTTCGTTCGTTCGTTCGTTTGTTTGTTTGGTTCAGACTTTATTTCCTCTTTCTCTCTCTCTTTCTCTCTCTCTCTCTCTCTTCTTTCTTTTCCCGTTTTGCTTTGAGTTGATCTTTGACATCCACGCGTGCCCCGGGATGTCTGTCACAAACTGCAGTCCAACCTTGTGACAATGCTTGATTTCTTCCCGTGCCTTTTTATGACCTTCTTCTTTTTTCATTTTTTTCTTTTGTTTCTGTTCTTTCCTTCAAGGTCTGGCGCACCTGACGTTAAACAGCCAAGGTATGGTTCATTCCGTTTTCCATTATTTTGTTTAGTGAGGAATCAGATCTGTGGGTCTCTCTCTCTCTCTCTCTCTCTCTCTCTCTCTCTCTCACCCTTACTGTATGTCCCCCTCTCATCATACTGTACGGCTGTCTGAAGACCTCTGACCTCTGACCTCCCAGACACAGGTAACGCTCTTCTGTCTCGCTCTCGCTGGGGTTGACATGACGAAATGCTTGTGTTCAGAATGCACAGACTCTCGTTCTGTGGACATTCTCATTGTTTGGCAATTATTCACTCGTTTAGTGTTAGATCTGCTCTGTTCCTCAGCGTTGATTGATTGATCTGAGTGGTTTTCTGATGCAGTATTATAACCAGACTGTCTGTTTTATATCACTAGTCATTGACTCAAGCATTTTCTCATCTGTTTAACTGAAACGATCGTTCTGTCATCGTTCAAACCCATATGACGTTCATTTCTGGGAAATATCATTCACTGAATGTCTGTGTTTTTTTGTTCCCAATGTTCATAAAAACACATCAAAAATCAAAAAGTCATACAGGTTTTTAGAACAACACGAAGGACAGTAAATGATGACAGAATGATGTTTTTTGACTGAACTATCTCTGTTTAGTTTATTCATGAGGACTAGTTTATTTTACTGTCTGTCACACATTTAAAAGGCCTGTATGTTTGGTCTCAACTGGTTGTTGTTTCATTTGTTTTGAGCTCAATGACTCTCATTATTTAACTGATCTTCCTCTCAGAACTGTTTCTTCTCTCACATCAGTGTTTTCACATCACTCAGTTTTCTGCTTTGGGTTGGTCACGAGTTAATACTGGTAATCAAAGTGATGGAAGCGAGATGTGATGGTGTTTGTCGTCCAACGCTCCTGCTTTTGAATTTCAGGCCAGTTTTGAAAGCACTACTTTTCCCCGGAGATTGATTTGTGTTTCACAGACATACTTTGTAATTTTAATCCCGTCTGTGTTTTTCCTCACTGAACTTGTAAAAATGACTGATCAAAAGTGCTTGCTCTTGATCAAAAGTGCATTCATCCTGATCTAAAAGAGCATGCGTATGAGAGGAGATCTTTCTCGCTGGTGAAAGGGCACATTCAGAAATATTTTGCCATTCAGAAATAGAGAATTTGCACAGTTAAGTGTAGTGATCCACTCCTCGGCGCAAAACAGCAGATTTGCCTAAAAAAAAAAGAGCAAGCACAGGCGGCGAGTGTCTTTTTAAAGATGTCTTTCCGTCTGTGTGTTTTCCTGGATGCGGCCCTTTTCTGGCCTTCATCTGATGGCCACGATTGCTGTCTCACGATAGATCTTCCAGTTTACAGCAAAATGTGTCAAGAGCAGAGTCTGGTGGGCGATAGAGTACACCGACAATAAATGTTTTGTCATAATTGTTAATCTCAATGAATAAAGACTCACAGTGGTCATCCTCCAAATAAAAATCACAGGTATTTACTTGGAGACTGCTCTTAACATAAAAGCAGACCCCTCCACCTGTTCTATTTGGTATGTTCTTAATATGTAGATTGTACCCATCGAGGTTAAGTAAATCGGCATTTGAAAAGTCATTAAGTCAGGTTTCACTACACCCAATAACATCAGAATGACAGCTTGAGTTAGACAGTAGGGAGGCTAAATCAGAATGATGTTTGTTTAGGCTTCTGAAGTTATCAGGGTCAAAAACATTACAAGTAGTATTGCCACCCATATCAATGTAGTGCTGAGAATCTCCAACGATATTGAAATCATCAAAACCCATAATATAAAGAGTACAGATTGATCATGGAGTTTTCTGGGATTACATTGAGACATTGACACGGTGGTAGCCGCAAACACACTCTGAGCAACCAAACACACGCACATACACACAACACACACACAAAGAAGTATTCTAGTACCATTGTGTAAGCAATTTTTACCACGCCGCATTCATCAGCGCCGACTCGCAAAAAAAAAGTAGCCTCTTGAAAATGAAAAGCAAAATGTCTCTCACCTCTCCGCCCCTCCTGCCTGGAAACAAGGTTCGAGCCTCCCGTAAAGGGGAGTAGGCTATTGGAAACATTAAGTCATGATAGAGAGACTGTCGCCCATAATCAGCAAAAGTAGAGGCAAACAGATCAATGGAAAACGGAATAAAATAGGAACTGTACTTCAAACGACAGTAAGTCGTAGCCTACTGGCTTGCCATCGTCGTCGCATGAATTTGGGCAAACTATGATCTTAGGTGTTCCGCGAGGGCAAGGAGACAATGAAGGCTTCAGCCTCAGCTACCGTGGGAAAGTGTTTCCTACCTCCCGACTCCAGCTTGATATAAAGCCTGGCCGGGTACAGCAGGACCGCCTTGAACCCTCGCTGCTTGAACTCATTCCGCTGCTCCACAACCTCTAGGGGATAATCCTCAAACACAAGGATGGGATGGTCCCGGAATTTCAGCCTACCCCTCATGGTCCGGGAATGGCGGATGATCTTGTCCTTTACCTGGAACCTGAGGAGATGAATGATGACCGGTCTTGGCCGCTGGTTGGGTGGGGGTTTAAGTGCCAGGGCTCTGTGAGCCCGTTCACACTCCACAGGCGAATCGAGGACCCCTCCAAAGAACTCCTCGAGCATCAAGTCAAGTCACCTTCATTTATATAACGCTTTTAACAATATGAATTGTTTCAAAGCAGCTTTACAGTGATAATAATAACAGTAACAGAGATTTACAGCAGAGATTTTGTTTTGGCTTTACAGCAGCTCTAGAATAAAGCTATTGTATAGCTAAAGTTAGTTAGCCACTTCACCGTTCTAACAGAAAACCCTGAACGCACTCCGGCTGCCCATCCGCACAAAACAGTGCCTGATGGCTCGAGAACGCACTCACTGAGAATCCTGTTGAATGTGCCCTAGTTATTGGCGATTCTATTACACGGAACGTGAAAATAGAGACACCAGCCACCACAGTCACATGTCTGCCGGGAGCCAGAGCGCCTGACATCAAAGCAAATTTAAAAGTGCTGGCTAATACTAATCGTAAATTCTCTAAGATTATTATTCATGTCGGCACTAATGATGTCGGAGATCACTAAAATTAATGTTAAAGAGGTGTGTGAACTCGCAAGTACGATGCCAGGCACTGTAATTTGCTCTAGCCCCCTTCCTGTTTGCAGGAGTAATTAGATACTTAGTAGATTGTCCTCACTCAATGGCTGGTTTTCTAAGTGGTGTCCGCAAAATAATATAGAATTCATAGACAATTGGAAAAGTTTTTGGGGCAGACCTGACCTGTTGAAAAGAGATGGTATTCATCCCTCCTGGGATGGTGCTGCTCTTCTCTCTCTAATATGGCACATAAGTCTTAGAGCTCAAACATGACAATCTGGGGCTCAGGTCAGGAAGCAGACAGACTGGCTAAACCGACCGTCTGCTAGCGGCCTCGCGTCACCAAGGTCAGATAAGTCCCATCACATAGAGCATCTTTCACCTAGATATCATCACATAGAGAGTGTGTCTGTTCCCCGAATTAGGACATACGAAAAACTTCCAAACCCTTCTAAGGGTAAAAATATAATTGATGTTCAACAAATAAAAAACAGCTATAATACAGATGAGCAAATGATAAAACTCGGGTTGCTGAATATTCAATCCCTTACTTCAAAAGCACTTATTGTTAATGATATGATTACTGACTATAATCTAGATGTGCTGTGTTTGACAGAAACCTGGCTAAAACCAAACAATTATATTACTTTAAATGAGTCCACCCCACAAGATTACTGTTATAAACATGAACCTCGTCTGAAAGGCAAAGGGGGAGGTGCTGCTATAATTTAAAGTAATATTTCCTGAATTACTAAGAAGTCTAGTTTCAAATATAATTCTTTTAAAGCGTTGGTGCTTAATGTAACAAGATATAGTGTAAATGATAAATCACGTTTGAGATTTGTGCTGGCTACTGTATACAGGCCACCAGGGCACCATACAGACTTTATCAAAGAATTTGCTGACTTTCTATCAGAGTTAGTATTGGCTGCAGATAAAGTCCTAATTGTTTGTGATTTTAATATACATGTAGATAACGAAAAAGATGCATTGGGATTGGCATTTAAAGATATTCTGAACTCTATTTGAGTTAGACAACACGTGTCAGGACCTACTCATCGTCGTAATCATATTCTAGATCTAATATTATCACATGGAATCAATGTTAATGCCTTTGAAATTCTGCAGTAGAGCGATGACATCTCAGATCATTACCTAGTCTTGTGTAAACTTCATTTAGCCAAGGCTGCAAAGCCGACTCCGTGTTACAAATATGTTAGACCTATCACTTCTGCCACTAAAGATTGCTTTATCAATAATCTTTCTGATCAGTTTCATCTTCTCAGCATCCCAGATAGCTTAGAAGAACTCGATATTGCGACAGAAACTTTTAACTCTCTCTTTTCCAGCACTTTAGACACAGTTGCTCCGTTGCGCTTAAAGAAGATTAAAGAAAATAGTCCAACGCCGTGGTACAACGAGCACACTCAGGCCCTTAAGAGAGCAGCCAGAAAAATGGAGCGCAACTGGAAGAAAACAAAACTAGAGGTATTTCGCATTTCATGGAAAGAGAGCTCGATTACTTACAGAGAAGCTTTAAAAGCTGCTAGATCTGCTTATTTTTCAACCCTATTAGAATAAAATAAACAAAACCCTAGGTATTTATTTGAATGGCTAAACTAACGAAAAATAAAGCTTCAACCCCAGAAGTTTCCAAGCAGCACAGCAGTAATGAATTTATGAACTTCTTCACTTATAAGATTGATCACATTAGGGAGAAAATTATTACTATGCAACCGTCTACTACAGTATCGCATCAGGCAGTGCATTGTAGTCTCCCTAAGGAAACATTTGATTCATTCATTGCTATAGAAGAGGAAGAATTGCTAAACTCGTTAGATCATCTAAATCGACAGCATGTATGTTAGACCCTATACCGACTAAGCTACTGAAAGAGATGCTTCCAGAGGTCATAGATCCTCTTCTTAATATCATTAATTCATCTTTGTCATTAGGATATGTACCAAAAACTTTTAAGCTGGCTATGATTAAACCGCTTGTTAAAAAACGCAACTTGATCGTACAGAATTAGTCAATTACAGGCCGGTCTCGAATCTACCTTTTCTGTCAAAGACACTAGAAAAGGCGGTACCCTCACAACTGTGTTCCTTTCTAGAAAGAAATTATATCTGTGAAGATTTCCAGTCAGGATTTAGACCGTACCATAGTACTGAGACTGCTCTCATTAGAGTCACAAATGATTTGCTCTTATTATCCGATCGTGGTTGTATCTCGCTATTAGTGTTACTCGATCTTAGTGCTGCATTTGATACTATTGACCACAACATTCTTTTAAATAGACTCGAAAATTATGTTGGCATTAGTGGAATTGCATTAGCATGGTTTAAATCATACTTATCTGACCGTTATCAGTTTGTAGCAGTAAATGAAGAGATGTCTCATCGATCACAAGTTCAGTATGACGTACCACAAGGCTCAGTACTAGGACCGCTGCTGTTCACTCTGTACATGCTACCCTTAGGAGATATCATTAGGAAGCATGGCATTAGTTCCCTTTCGAGGGAACTTGCGCTGCGTCGAGAATCGACACATTGGGGAACGCCTTCAGCGTGACGCGTCTGAAGCCTGTATGGAACTAGTCCAATCTTGATTGGTGTTACGTGATGACGTCGCATGTGACGGTGAAGCGGAAGCTATAAAAAGGACACCGGAACATAACAGCGCTAGCTTTCTGTTCTTCAGCAAGCGTTATATGTGACTGTGTGTCTTATTTGGTGTTGTTTGTTCGGTAAAAGGTATTTTGATGGAGAAAGAGAAGCATTTCAGACAGTGTGCGTCTCCTTGCCCGCGCTATTTGAGCGAGGGTGACACACACGTGCTCTGTGTTGTTTGTCTCGGAGTGGAGCATGCACGGGCAGCGCTCGAGGGCGCTGTCTGTGCAAACTGTGATCTAATGCCCCTGAGAACGCTCCGCTCCCGCCTCGGTCTGTTCGATGAATCAGGCCAGGCACGCGCTCCCCATGGATCAGGTCCCGCGTCTCTCGAGGCAGCGCGGCGCTTGCATTCATGGGGATCGCAAAAGGATCTGGCTGATAATGTTGAGACGGCCGCGGCCCTTTCCCAACATTCATCGGCCAGTTCCCACGGTCCTGCTCGCGAGGTGGAAGCCCGCCCAGCGGCTTCTTCCGCCCGCGAGGAGGACCCGATGTTCGAATTGTCTGGTTCTGAGGGGTCAGATAGTTTGAACATCGAGGCAGGAGAAAGTGAAGCTCCATCATCACATTCTCCTGCCTTTGAGGAGTTGCTGGAGGTTGTAACCCGGGCTGTGGGTAAATTAAATATAGAATGGCCCCCAGATAAGCAGGAAGCGACGAAAAAAAGTATGATTGATGAGTGCTTCCTGCAAGCCCGGCCACAACCTTCGCGCCGGTCTCTCCCATTTTTTTCCCGATCTCCACACCGAGGTGTCAAGATCGTGGAATAAGCCCTTCTCTTCTCGTCTCTCCAGCCCCAATGTACATATATATTCCAGTATTGTGGGGTCGAAAGAGAAGGGCTATGGGACGATGCCCCGGGTTGAAGAGAATTTTGCATCTCATCTTTTGCCCGATGCTGCATCGTCCCTGAGAGCCCCGGCGCTTCCCTCCAAGCCCTGCCGTACCACTTCGGCGCTTGTTGGGAAGGCATATATGGTGGCAGGTCGGGCTGGTGCATGCCTGCACACTATGGGGCTTTTGCAGGCGTACCAGGCCAACCTCCTAAAAGAGGTGGACGACGGCGGGGAGGTTTCGTTCGATGAGATTCGAGAAATGCGTTGAGCGGTCGATTTGTCTCTCCGTGCTACCAAAGAGACGGCCCGCGCCATTGGCCGCTCTATGGCAGCACTGGTAGCCACGGAGAGACACCTATGGTTAAATCTGTCGGGCATCGGGGAGAAGGACAGGGCTTTCCTCCTCGATGACCCGATTTCGTCTTCTGGCCTTTTCGGCGACGCAGTCAACACTGTCGTCGATCGGTTTCAGGAGACGAAACGACAATCAGCCGCTCTAAAGCATCTCATTCCCCGCCGTCGTTCCAAGTCTCATGGGTCTGCTGCCAGGGGGCAGTCCCAGGAGGCAGCCGCCAGCTCCTCACACCTGCAGCAGCAGAAGGAGAGTGTTGCTTCTCGTGCCCCCCCGAGGAAGGTCTGGGTCCGAGGGCAACACTCTCAGCCGAAGTCGTCTGGGCCTAGGACAGATCTGAGGACTGTCATTCAGGCGAGGAAGGCTTCGGCGAAGAGGTCCTGACGCGTTGCGCAGGCCTCTGAGGGTGGTCCCCCCCGTGATAGAGCAACAACATCAAGCTCCTTCACGGAGCCCTCAGGAAATCGATGTGTGCTCCCCGCCGCTACGTGCGCTTCGGGACACATCGGTTTTCAGCGAATGCAAATCGCAGTGTCCGCCCGAAAACGATGCGGCTCTGTCGATTGCGTTCCCTCTCACGAGGCCTGCAATAAAATTATGTCGGTTAGTTCCTGCCAAACGAATGCTTCAGGCCACCGATATTTCAATTACAACACCCGAGGTCAGTCCCGAGAGACTGATCCCCCTAGTAGATTATCTAGACACCTGGAAGGGTCTTCGAAATATATCTCAGTGGGTCCTGCGCACAGTGGAAAAGGGGTACAGAATTCAGTTCGAGTATCGTCCACCAAGATTCAGTGGGGTGGTTCACACACTGGTCAGCCCAGAGCAGGGTCAGGTTATGGAGCAAGAGGTTCAGTCCCTCTTAGCAAAGGAGGCCATAGAGCAAGTTCCTCTTCAGGAAAGGGAAGCCGGGTTCTACAGTCGGTATTTTATAGTTCCCAAAAAGGATGGGGGGTTACGACCTATAATAGATCTAAGATTATTGAACTGGTCTCTGAGGAGATACAGGTTCAAAATGTTGACTATACCTCTTATTGTGAGTCAGATCAGGTCCGAGGACTGGTTTGTCACGATAGATCTGAAAGATGCTTACTTCCATATTTCCATCCTTCCCCAACAAAGGAAGTTCCTAAGATTCGCTTTCGGGGGAAAGGCGTATCAGTAAAGAGTTCTTCCATTCGGCCTAGCACTGTCTCCTCGCACCTTCACGAAATGCATGGATGCGGCCCTTGCTCCTCTGAGACTTCAAGGCATTCGCATCCTCAATTATATCGACGACTGGCTCATTTTGGCACAGTCGGTAGAGATGGCGGTTCAACATCGAGATGTTGTTCTGAACCATCTAAGGTGCTTAGGTTTAAGACTCAATGCCAAGAAAAGTTCCTTAATTCCTCTACAGAGAACCACTTTCCTGGGGGTAGTGTGGGATTCTATCACGATGTGGGCACAGTTGTCTCCTGCTCGGGTAGATACTATCTTGAACACAGTAACGAGTCTCAAGTTAGGCCAGGCCATCACTGTCAAACACTTTCAGAGGGTGTTGGGCCTTATGGCAGCAGCGTCCAACGTGATTCCTTTTGGCCTGCTGTACATGAGGGCCCTGCAGTGGTGGCTCAGGACCAGAGGGTTTTCCCCGAGGGGCAACCCTTTTCGCACAATCAAAGTAACGCGCAGATGCCTTAGTTTTTTGGTCATGTGGAAGAAACCAGGGTTCCTGTCCCTAGGTCCTGTGTTGGGGGCACCGTGTCAGAGAAAGATTCTAACCACGGATGCCTCCCTCACAGGCTGGGGTGCGGTTATGGAAGGCCGCTACACCAGGGGTACTTGGAAGGACCATCATCTTTCTTGGCACATCAATTGCTTGGAGATGATGGCAGTGTGTCTGGCCCTCAGACATTTCCTTCCGGATCTCAGAGGCCATCATGTTCTAGTGCGAAAAGACAATATGTCGGTGGTGTCATATATAAATCGACAGGGGGGCCTGAGATCGCGCCCTCTGTGCAGACTGGCGCATCAGGTTCTTCTATGGGCCCAGGGGAAACTTCTTTCACGCAATGTTTATCCCTGGGGACAGCAATGTGGGGGCAGACATCCTGTCGAGGCAGGGGCTGAGGCCCGGGGAATGGAGACTCCACCCCGAGGTGGTGGAGTTGATATGGAGGGAATTTGGTCAGGCGGAAGTGGACCTGTTCGCCTCTCAAGAGAACACCCACTGTCCGCTCTGGTACTCCCTCACGCTTTCAGCTCCTCTCGGACTGGATGCCATGGTGCAGACGTGGCCGAGGCTTCGTCTGTACGCATTTCCCCCGGTTGCTCTGCTCCCAGGGGTTCTAGAGAGAGTCCGGCGGTACGGGATCAGCCTGCTCCTAGTAGCCCCGTACTGGCCGGCCCGAGTGTGGTTTTCGGACATTATGGTTCTCCTAGCAGGTCCTCCGTGGCAAATTCCGATCAGGAGAGACCTTCTGTCTCAGGCCGAGGGCACAATTTTCCACCCTCGACCAGAGCTATGGAAGCTGTGGGTTTGGCCCCTGAGGGGGACCAACTCTTAAATGTCGGTCTCTCAACTGAGGTTGTCGAGACCATTTTAAACTCTAGAGCCCCCTCCACGAGGAAACTGTATGCGTTAAAATGGAATGTATTCACTTTATGGTGCAGAGAACATCAAGTGGACCCAGTTAACTGCCCGGTGGCTTCAGTGCTGGAGTTCCTTCAGAGTCGTTTCTCGGACGGGCTCTCCCCGTCCACGCTTAAGGTCTATGTGGCGGCCTTAGCTGCCTTCCACATGCCTTTAGGGGTGGGCACTTTGGGGAGACACCCACTTATAGTACGTTTCCTTCGTGGAGTTAGGAGGATGAGGCCTGTCATCCAGTCTAGGGTCCCCACGTGGGACCTGACAGTGGTTCTTGAGGGGTTATCTGTGGCACCCTTTGAACCTTTGGATGAGGTGACTGAGAAATTTATGTCTGCTAAAATAGCGTTCCTGCTCGCCATCACGTCCCTAAAAAGAGTAGGGGACCTGCAGGCTCTATCTGTCGCTCCTTCCTGCCTCGAGTTCGCTCCCGGCAGAGTAAAGGCTATTCTCCACCCTAGACCTGGCTATGTGCCTAAGGTGCCGTCTAATGTGGCACGGTCCATAATTCTCCAGGCCTTTCATCCTCCACCGCATGTGTCGGATGAGCAAGCTAAATTACATCTACTATGCCCGATCCGGGCCCTGGAAATCTATGTGCAAAGAACTTCGGGCTGGAGGAAATCGGATCAACTACTTGTGTGCTTTGGGTCCCCAAGGAAAGGGTCACCTGCTTCAAAACAAACTATTAGCAGATGGATAGTGGAAACAATTTCTTCAGCTTACGAGGTGCGTGGTTTGCCTTCACCTCTAGCGTTAAAAGCCCACTCCACTAGAGGGATGGCTTCCTCTAAAGCTCTGCTAGCAGGAGTTTCCCTCCAAGAGGTCTGTGATGCTGCAGGCTGGGCTTCCCCTCACACTTTTATAAAACACTACAGTTTGGATCTGCCCTCTACACCGGGTTCACGGGTTCTCTCGTTTTGAGTATGCCAGATTGCTTCATACCAGGGCGTATTCTCTCAGTGTGGCACAGTGGGCATTTCGTTCCCCAATGTGTCGATTCTCGACGCAGCGCGAGTTCCCTCGAAAGGGAACGTCTCGGGTTACGACTGTACCCTCGTTCCCTGAGAAGGGAACGAGACGCTGCGTCCCTCGGCCACACTTTTCGCGCTCCTGAGAACGACTTGCTTTGACCAATTGAAAGCTAGCGCTGTTATGTTCCGGTGTCCTTTTTATAGCTTCCGCTTCACCTTCACATGCGACGTCACGGGTGACGTCATCACGTAACACCAATCAAGATTGGACTAGTTCCATACAGGCTTCAGACGCGTCACGCTGAAGGCGTTCCCCAATGTGTCGATTCTCGATGCAGCGTCTCAGTGCTCAGTCGTAACCCGAGACGTTTTCACTGTTATGCTGACGATACTCAGTTCTATATTTCTTCACACCCTGACGAAACTTATCAGTTCACAAAATTAACGAAATGAATAGCGGATATAAAAAATTGGATGACTAGTAATTTCCTACTACTTAATTCTGAAAAAACAGAGATTCTAATTATTGGACAAAAAAACTTTCTTACGTAATAACCTAGAATACTGTCTAACACTTGATGGCTGCTCTGTTAAGTCTTCGTCGTCGGTTAGGAACCTGGGTGTGCTCTTTGATACCAGTCTTTCATTTGAAAGTCACATGTCTAGTATCTGTAAAACCGCATTTTTCCATCTTAAAAATATATCTAAATATTTTTAGATTATTGTAATGCTCTACTGGGTGGTTGCCCTGCACGCTTAATAAACAAACTACAGCTGGTCCAAAACGCAGCAGCTCGAGTTCTTACCAGAACCAGGAAGTATGACCATATTCGCCCAGTTCTGTCAACACTGCATTGGCTCCCTATTAAACATCGTACACATTTTAAAACATTGCTGATTACTTACAAAGCACTAAATGGTTTAGCTCCGCAGTGCTTGAGCGAGCTCTTAACGCATTATAGTCCTTCACGTCTATTGCGATCTCAAAATTCCGGCCAGTTGATAATACCTAGAATATCAAAATCGACTACTGGTGGTAGATCCTGTTCCTATTTAGCACCAAAACTTTGGAACAGTCTTCCTACCATTGTCCGGGAAGCAGACACACTCTGTCAGTTCAAAGCTAGACTAAAGACACATCTCTCTGACCTAGCATTCACATAATACATTATAGACTTTTATAATTCAATGTTAGGCTGCATCGATTATAGAGAGAGAGAGAGAGAAAAAAGACTGCAGGTACGGATGGCGCGAGCGCGTGCGAGAAAATGTAACAATATAAACAACAAGGAATGATAGTAAATAAAGATTCAAAACAGTGAATCAGCACTGTATGGGGGATGTTCCTGGTTAAAGGGTCCCAAAGATGCACTGTTAATATGCTGCCATTTTGGCTAGGTCTCTCTTGAAAAAGAGGTTTTAAATCTCAATGAGATCATCTGGTTAAATAAAGGTTAAATAAAAAAATAAAATAAAAAAGACTGCTCTGTCACCTACCCTTAAATACCCAGACCAGAACAAAAGGGTTGTACCAATATGTTTGGGTCAATTCATGTACCCCAGGGGGTGGCACCTGGTTTCGGGAGATATCTTGAAGAGACATCACCCAGAGAGGAGAACAGGATTCACAAGATACATCATATGTGATATATAGATATTCTTAGTGATCTTTTGGTGACTTGAATCAGGGGGAGAGGAAGGGTGGAGGGAGAGGGGGATGCAGAGATAAGGAAGGAGAAAAGTTTGGACAGGACAATGTCCTCTGCTCTGTCTTTGCTATCTTCTGTCCAGGGTGCGTTTTATGGCTTTATTGCAGGGTGAGTTTTGTCTTAGCAGGAAAATCAGTTCTTACAAAACTTTGTTGCATTATTTTCCAGTTATCTCTGTAAAGCTGCTGTGAAACAATCTGTATTGTAAAAAGCGCTATATAAATAAAGGTGACAACTTGACTTGAATGGGAATATCTCGTTTACTGATGTAACCCTCGTTCCCTGAATGAGGAACATGAGAGGGAAAGGCCGGGATCCCTGTCTCGGCTCCTCAGCATAAACCTGAGTGAGTTGCTGGCCAGCTTAGATATATCCGTATAAACAGGAGCGGCTCGGCATGCAAATCTCACTCGGCAATATTCATTGGCCCATTTTCTTAATACTCAGAGGTGATCGAGGCTAGCAAGTAAGACTATCCTGGCAAGCCAGACCTACATCAAGATGTTAGGTCTGGCAACTCACCATTGGCACGGCTCAATCCGAGGGGCGAGATAAACAATTGTCTCTCAAAATCCCTCTGCATGCATAGGATAGCGCTACAACCAATCAGAGCAACGAAGAAGGCTAGTTGGTATATTAAACTTTTGCCGTATCCAGTCGGCAAAACTCCGAACACATCTTCCTTTTTAAAAAATGACTTAAGTGCCGTTGTTTGCTCTTTTCTCAAATAAAAGCTTGACTCCAAGTCCTCCAGAGTCGCGGCCAAAGCTGATTCGAAAGACTGTTCCCCAGCAGCAGCCGTCATTCTTTGTTTTCAAGTAGCAGGGAACCGTCGCAACTCTGTCGTCATTATGTTAAGCCCGCCCCGCCTACTCTATACACGATGTGATTGGCCTGACCTGAGTTTGTTTTTTCCAGCTCGAAAGTCAACGGAGAGTTGCTAGACTAGACTGGCTGCCAAAATACATTTTGCTGCCGCTAGGGTGCGTCTAGATTTCTAGGCTAAAGTAAGACCCCAATATGTCAGTATCGACGTAATGTCTCCGTTCCCTTCTTCAGGGAATGATCAGTAACCGAGAGGTTTGTTTCATACTCTATTTTTTATTCCTGTTCTGTTCTGAATGCAATTACATTTTTAGACTGACGGCAATTAAAATACATCTTTATAGTGTTTATAATGTTTCTAAACATTTCATTTACCAAAATTTTACACTATTTCGGTATGCAACAATAAAACGTTACACTGATGCGACCTGCAGGAGTCAATGCAGTTTTTGATTTTCCGAAGAATAGTGTGTAATGACTGTGTTGGTGATCGAGCTCATGGAGTCACAGATGCTCTTGTTAATAAATGTCCCTCAGACGTCCTTCGGGATACGAGATCAGGGTTTAGCTTGAGGAATAGTAAGTTAGGCTTGTTTACCCTGATGCCATCTGCATGTTTAAGAGAGGAGTGTTATTCTGCCCAACTGCAGTCACACACACACGACACACACACACCTGAAGGACTGAGGCATGTTCGTCTTCACATGTCTCCTCTTAAGATGCTCATTAATATTTACAACATCAGGTCCTCCTCAGGAAGGCAGACGCTGGCATCCGTGAGCTGTGTTGTATTTGCAGTCAGACGTGTGTGTGTGTGTGTGTGTGATGTATTTGCAGTCAGACACATTAGACACAAGCATCTCCAAACATCTTGAGAACCGCAACACATCGTCTCTGACCGTCCATAATTCACACCAATACAGTATTTCCAAGAGCCATGTCAGTGTGCATGTGTGTGTGTGTGTGTGTGTGTGTGTGTGTGTGTGTGTGTGTGTGAGAGAGAGTGTGTGTGGGTGTGGGTGTGTGTGTGTGTGTGTGTGTGTGTGTGTGTGTGTGTGTGCTTGTGAGAGCAAAAAGAGGTCACTAATTATTCAGTCTCTGTTTTGCCTCGTTAGCAGATTGTGAATGTGAGAGGGAGTAAATGATGAACACCACCTCAGAGTGACACACACATCTAACCCTCAGACGACACTGTTTTACTCTGAATGTGTACTCAGATAAACATGGTCTGATGATCATCAGTGTCACAGAAATACCCAAACATTATTTCTCTAGTCAATCAATAAACAGCATCACACTCTCACACTATCCTGAGTGCTGGAGTGGTTCAGCCTAAAGTAATGACGTCGTAATCAGCTAAAACACTCGCGTGACTTACTTTACTTCCGGAACAAGTGTGCACTTCGACATTCACGTGAACCGGGCCGCAGTTCCAGTGCATCTGAACTCAGATCTAGTCTGGGGTCCGGGACCCGGTCCGTGTGACAGCTTCACATTAGCAGTTTTTCATGTGAACCGAGTCTGTTTCTAACTAACCTGCCAGCTTTAGAGTTCCCTCAGTCGTGTTAGAGAAATCTCACGCTCTAGCAAAGAGAAAGAGCAAATCTATAATCCTGAAACCAAGCGAAACCCCAGTTAAAACAGTGAACGTCTCGATGTTTTCGTAGTGCAATGACTCGAGCACATGTCAGAGGACACCACTGTACCGACTCATTTCATTTACTAATAATACACACAATAATCCCTCAGCGTTTCCCGCCGTCTAATTACTGCCTCCGCGTCTTTTTATTTTAATCCATTATTTATTTTCCATGAGATTAAACATGCAGTAAAAAGCCTAATTCGGTTTTGTTCGGCTCGTGGTTGATTAGAATGTAGGGGGATATTTGAGATATGAAATTAAATCAGTGACTCACTCTCTCTCTCTCTTTCTCTCTGTGTGTCTGTGTGTGTGTGTGTGTGTGTGTGTGTGTGTGTTTCTTGTGTTCAGGAAGCTTCTTGTTCACAGCGTCTCTGTGTTTCTCACAGTAATAGGAATATTCTGCTCATCTGGCCTCTGTCTGTCCCGTGGGTTTCTCAGGGCATGACCGTGACCCGCAGCATGTGATTCTCAAACACACACACACACACACACACACACACACACACACACACACACACATGTACGTCTATAAAGGCCGAATGTTTCATTACTCGCTGCTGGAGTCCAGAGCTGGCATTAATGTTGGAGTCGATTCAACAGAGACATCTAAACAATACCAGTGACACCGAGCACATCAAGCCAATTACAGGAGACAGAAGAAAGGCCAGAGAAACATGAACCCAGAAGGCCACAGTAATGCTCACACACGCGCTTTTATTCTCGCTGAAAGACTCGCTTTAGTCTCCTCCATGTTTTTTATATTCCAACACAGGGATTCCCAAACTCTTTGTCACACCAAATATTCTCTTAAAGTCAACCTGAGGTCTGAAGTTAATATTCCAATAATTGAATGACACATTTTTATGTTTGTGGTTCACTGGTGGTGTAAACAGATAAGCCATCTTTTTTTTAATAGGACTTGGCCTAAAAATGTATACTGTGAATTATTATGTCATTTATTGTGGTTGTGATTTGAACTGCAGTATAACATTTTACTGAATGAGTTAATTAAAATATCTCATATTGCTGAGACAAAGAACAAAGGCTTTGGGTTTATTCTTGTTCCAGAAGTGTTTCACTCGGATATATACGGCACAATAGGGAAGAAAACACCAGCGCAACCTTTCATGACGACTTAAACAGCACAAGTTACAATAACAAGATCTATGTCTTATGATGTTCAATCTCTCGAATTGAATCAAATCAAATAGTTCATGTTTTGATACATTGTATACATTAGGTTAGTTTTGGTTTGGTTTCACATTGCAATTATGCGAGCGCACTAAAGAACTTTACATGACGTACTTGCGTCCTGTCATCATCATCTATATGGGCTGCATCTTGACATTGATTGGTTTGTAAACGGACGTGCGTCTGACGTCAGCGTGTTGTCAAGTCGGCGGGAAACTTTGACAAGAATGAATGAACAGACGCATATCGTTGCCACTATACTGTTATTATTACGGCATCACTCCCTGCAGCACCAGCTATACTCGAGGCTAGTTCACATTCGCCAAATCAACGTCCTAGTTGCGCAAATATTTCATTGTCGCCGGCAGGACGCAGGAAAAATGTGTGTGTGTGTGTGTGTGAATCAGCTGGAAGACATTAAAGGGTTAGTTCACCCAAAAATGAAAATTCTGTCAGTAATTACTCTCCCCCATGTTGTTCCAACCCCGTAAGACCTTCGTACACCTTCGGAACACAAATTAAGATATTTTTGATTAAATCTGAGAGCTGGATCACTTCTCCACAGGCTTCTAAGACATTATAACTTGCTGGCCCAGAAAATGTATTAAAGACATCGTTAATATAGTCCAAGTGACTACAGTGGCTCAATCTTAAGTTTATAAAGCGACGAGAATACTTTTTGTGCGCAAAACCCCCCCAAAAATGACGACTTTATTCCACTATTCATTTCCTTCTCTCTGGGCCTCGAGTCTTTTCACGTAGTATAATACATTTTCTGGGCCAGCAAGTTATAATTAATGTCTTCGAAGCCTATGGAGGAGTGATCCAGCTCTCAGATTTCATCAAAAATATCTTAATTTGTGTTCCGAAGATGAACGAAGGTCTTATGGGGTTGGAACAACATGAGGGTGAGTAATTACTGACAGAATTTTCATTTTTGGGTGAACTAACCCTTTAATATTCTTCTTCAGTTGTTTAGGCTACGCGGGAACCACCGGATCTTCCTGTAAATGGTCTGAAAGTCCAAACCATACAGAAAATGCTTTCACAAACGAACCAAACCTCTGTTCAGTTTGATCCGGATTGAGACTACCTCTTTTCGTCAGACCTACTTCCGTCTGTTTGGTCCGGACCGTGGTCTTGGGGAGCTTTCACATCTGTGATTTTGATTCGGATCAAACTGAAAAGTCCGAAAATCCGGACCAAACAAGGTCGGTGAGAAACGGCCCTTAGAGAGTCGCAGCCGTCGCTGAAATCCCTGTTCACTCATTCTGCTGGAAAAGAGGAGGAGGCGGCAAACATTTTAGAAAAAATTGTAAAGTTACAAGAATCTCACCTTTTACAAATATGTAGAAGGTGGCCAGGCCAAACAATCCCTGCTTCATTTACATCCAATGATTCTGATTCATAAAGCCATTCCATTTCAAATATTAAGTCATTTCAGATAAATATGGTAGATATTCATTTGTACAAGGCAGTCTTTTAGATAACACAATTACCCTTGTGAATGTTTATGGGCCTAATTCTCAATTTTGTTAAAACTTATTTTTTAATGTTGGCATCCCAACCTGGATATTTAATCATAGGAGGATATTTTAAAGTAACATTAAAGCCATATTTAGAGAGGTACCACAGTAAAGACACAGCTCACACGTAGAGTAGGAAAAAACATCATAGTTTTATAGAGGAACTTGAGATATGCGATCCATGGAGGAGAAAATATTCCAACAAAATTGAGTATTTATGCTGCAAATTCATACTCATGAATAGACTACTTTCTGATTTCAAATAATTTATTCCATCAGATTTTTGACTGCTCATGTGAGTCTATTGTGATTTCTGATTACGGCCCAGTTCAACTTATATATGTTACCGGCAAAGTGTGAAATCCTGGTGTTGTATAGAATGCCTAGGCAATGTATAGAATGCCTGATGGTTTTTGGCAAAAATACATTACCTAATTCTATACACTACCTAGGCATTCTATAGAATGCCGGATTACACACTTTGCCGGTAACATATATAATGTGTCAGAAATGATTACGGGACCTTACAGATCGAGGTTTCACCAAGAATAGCTTCCCGATTCAAAATTAATGGAGTTCATTGGAATTCATATAGATTTATCCTTTACAATTAACTTAAAAGAAACATCGGCATCTGTCAGAAGCCTACCTCAGGGGTCAAGTGATAAGATACACAAGTTCTTTAAACAATAAAGCGAACTGGAGCTGTAAACTTTAGATGAAAGCATTAGAAGAAGATCTACACACATATCAGTCATGTTCGGATCCTCTTACGCAGGAACTGCTCGTTTAAGAATATATGTATAATGAGCGGTTATGAGTGTGGAGAGAAGTCAGGCAGACTTTTAGCTTGGCAGATTAAAAAAAACACAATCGAGTTAAGCAATAAATAGCCTTTACACAACAGATCAGATCCGGTGGAGATTAATGAAACTTTCAGTGTTTCCAATCGTTATATCCTACAGAATCTACAGGACAGAGAATGAAGCCAACTCTGTTCTTAGACAATCTTAAGATCCCTTCTGTGAACAGTAAAGCCCGAAGACAACTGGACGAGCCCAGCCGTTTAACCGTTACAGATGTATGTAATGCGTCTGTGATGAGCCTGATCAGCATGAGAAGCTCGTGTTGAGGCTCAGATCTGCTGTACATCAGGCGGAAACACACTGATTGTGTTTCTCCTGCAATCAGGAAACATCTTCCTCTGAGAGACGAACATCAACACACACACACACACACACACACAGTCAACTAAACACATCTGTAAGTCGCTTTGAAATAAAAGCGTCTGCTAAATGAATAAATGTAAGCGGTTTAAGGCTTTCAGTTTCTGCTCCACTATTGTAATTCTGTACGGCCATATTAAGAATATTTCTATGTGGAATGACAGCAATAAAACTCCTCAGTTTAAGTTTCCCACCGAGGATTAATAAATGACCATCCTATCCTATTCTAGGCCCTTCCACACGGCACATCTCAACCTGAATAATATCACTAATACTCACAAAACTCATTTTTATGCTTTAAATTGGGTCGAAATAGGCAAGAATCGCGAGTTACACTGAGGCCTTTTAATGATTCTGAAAGAGTTTCTCCTGCTCAGCATTTATTTGATCAATAATACAGTAAAAACACTGAAATATTTGTACAATTTAACAGACACACACAAACTCACACACATTCCATATATGATCATTTTTACATTCTTCATGATTAATTACAGTAAAACAATCCACACTTTATCAAACATAAGATTCTGGAGAAATATGTGAAATGAATAAGGCAAATCGTTCATCATCATGCTTTAGAAACTAAATATTACAGTTTTCATCAAGTCTATTATCTATCCATTAACAAGAATAATTCTTATCAGTATTTGCAATTAGACAGAATTAATTCGTCACACGTACGCTATTAACTGATGCTGAAGGAACGTATTTCAGATCTGAGTATTTCAAGTCCTATTTATAACCATTAGTTCTGATAGACCTCACACTTATTAATCTTCTACAACCCAAACATGTGGACGGACGGGCACACACACACACGCGATCGGTGGCTTGCGATGCCCTGTGTGATGACTTGTCTGCGGTGTGTAGCGTTGTAGAGACGGCGGGACAACAGTCGCTTCACTGGATTTAATCTGATACAGAAACACATAAAGCCTCTGAGAAAGTCGCCCTTATAATGCAAATAAAACAAATGTGATGTACATTTAATCACCATGTGCTTTCATCTCCACATATATAGGCCAACAGTGTCATGACTCTCGGTGATGAACCCAAACGCAGACAGTGTGCAATTAACAAGGTTTATTAATGACAGGAAAAACAAAACCCACGAGGGGGCAAACAACACTGGTAGGGAAATTAAAGACTAACAACACTAGACTAAGACTGGACAGTTAACTAGACTATAAATTCACAGCAGATACAAGACTAAACCGCTCTTTGACAAACCACTTAACAGGATACAGTGGTGATTACAAAACGAACCAGCACAAGACAGCAAACACAAGGGGATTAAATAGGGGAGAAAATGATAAGGACAACAGGTGATACTAATAAAACAAGGATGACTAACGAGGAGAACAAGGGGGCGCGGTTAAGTGACGACACAACAAGCACACAGCCCAAACAAAAGACCATGTGCTTGCACACAAAACATGGGTCTGTCATGATCCTGCCTCAAGAATATAGGGACGTCACGCCATTTGGAGCAGCCATCTTGACGGAATAGAAAATGCTAAACCGCTGGTGATAATACAGCTCGTCGCAAAATATTCATCTATTCTTCTATCATGGCCGAGCGATGCGATCAGATACGTGATCATTCGAAATCTTTATACCGTATCCCAAAATAAACAAAACGGAGAAACAGTGTCAGGAAGTTTTTCTACACATTTAATGCCTGTAAAAAGAACTTGTGGGGCTTCATATGGATCTATGATTCCTAATTAATTTATCTTCCTCTTGTATATTTATTTTTGTGATGCTAATAAGTGCGATGACATGACGAGAAGAGTTAGCTGACGGCTGCTGCGCTAATAATAGATAGTGGTCAGTGTTCGTCTAAACCAGTGACCGCGACGCTGAAGTGTGTGAGAACAAATGAATAACATCAGTGCGAACCACGAACATTTATTTATTTGGATTAAATATTTTAATCATTCTGTGTCATTTTTCAATGTCAATCTTTTCACTATTTACATGTTTATGCCCAAAATGCTATAATATTCAAAGTAGTTGACTGTCGTTCTCCTCTGCCCTGTGTACATTATTGATTAAATAGCCTAACGTTAGCCTATTTAACATCGTTACAGGCACCTCGCGAGCATTCATTCATTCAACTATTTTAAAAGACTGGAATAAACACCAGCACACACAAGCAATCTTTTTTATAGTCAATTTAATCAAAAAATGTAAACCCAACAGGTATGAACTGTCAGAAAGAGAAAAAAAACTGTTAATGGGAAGACGAGCATATGACTGCTGCAGCTTAGTGGATAAATATATTTAGCCTATTTATTATTCAGATTGCACAGTTGGAAAGAAAATATATTTATAGGAACATTTCAGGCTCAAGATAATTAATACAGTGACCATCCATCCATCCTTCCATCTTCTACCGCTTATCCGGGGCCGGGTCGCGGGGGCAGCAGTCTAAGCAGGGATGCCCAGACTTCCCTCTCCCTAGACACTTCCTCCAGCTCTTCCGGGGGGACACCGAGGCGTTCCCAGGCCAGCCGGGAGACATAGTCTCTCCAGCGTGTCCTAGGTCTTCCCCGGGGTCTCCTTCCGGTGGGACATGCCCGGAACACCTTCCTGGGAAGGCGTCCAGGAGGCATCCGGAAAAGATGCCCGAGCCACCTCAACTGACCCCTCTCGATGTGGAGGAGCAGCGGCTCTACTCTGAGCTCCTCCCGAGTGACCGAGCTTCTCACCCTATCTCTAAGGGATCGCCCAGCCACCCTGCGGAGAAAGCTCATTTCGGCCGCTTGTATCCGGGATCTTGTCCTTTCGGTCATGACCCACAGCTCATGACCATAGGTGAGAGTAGGAACGTAGATTGACTGGTAAATCGAGAGCTTCGCCTTGCGGCTCAGCTCCTTCTTTACCACGACAGACCGGTACAGGGACCGCATTACTGCAGAAGCTGCACCGATCCGTCTGTCAATCTCCCGTTCCATCAGACCATCAGACCTCATCAGACCAGGACCTCCAGCATGCACTGGGACGGTTTGCAGCCGAGTGTGAAGCGGCTGGGATGAAAATCAGCACCTCCAAGTCCGAGGCCATGGTTCTCAGTCGGAAAAGGGTGGCTTCGCCTTGCGGCTCAGCTCCTTCTTTACCACGACAGACCGGTACAGGGACCGCATTACTGCAGAAGCTGCACCGATCCGTCTGTCAATCTCCCGTTCCATCCTTCCCTCACTCGTGAACAAGACCCCAAGATACTTGAACTCCTCCACTTGAGGCAGGAGCTCTCCACCAACCTGAAGCGAGCAAGCCACCCTTTTCCGACTGAGAACCATGGCCTCGGACTTGGAGGTGCTGATTTTCATCCCAGCCGCTTCACACTCGGCTGCAAACCGTCCCAGTGCATGCTGGAGGTCCTGGTCTGATGAGGCCAACACGACAACATCATCCGCAAAGAGCAGAGATCAAATCGTGTGGTCCAAGGTGGCCGTAAGGTCTCCGGTGCCTGTCGAGGCGGCAATCCCCGAACCCGGTGGTGGACACTGGAAGTAAGGGATGCCGTCAAGCTGAAGAAGGAGTCCTATCGGGCCTGGCTGGCTTGTGGGACTCCTGAGGCAGCTGATGGGTACCGACGGGCCAAGCGGACTGCAGCCCGGGTGGTTGTGGGGGCAAAAACTTGGGCCTGGGAGGAGTTCGGTGAGGCCATGGAGAAGGACTATCGGTCGGCCTCGAAGAGATTCTGGCAAACCGTCCGGCGCCTCAGGAGGGGGAAGCAGTGCCCTACCAACGCTGTTTACAGTGGAGGTGGGCAGCTGTTGACCTCGACTGGGGATATCACCGGACGGTGGAAGGAATACTTCGAGGATCTCCTCAATCCCGCCGTCACGTCTTCCATTGAGGAAGCAGAGGCTGAGGGCTCGGAGGCGGACTCGTCCATCACCCAAGCTGAAGTCACCGAGGTAGTCAAGAAACTCCTCGGTGGCAAGGCACCGGGGGTGGATGAGATCCGCCCTGAGTACCTCAAGTCTCTGGATGTTGTGGGGCTGTCTTGGCTGACACGCCTCTGCAACATCGCGTGGCGGTTGGGGACAGTACCTTTGGACTGGCAGACCGGGGTGGTGGTCCCTCTTTTCAAGAAGGGGGATCGGAGGGTGTGCTCCAACTATAGGGGGATCACACTTCTCAGCCTCCCTGGGAAAGCCTATGCCAGGGTACTGGAGAGGAGAATCCGGCCGATAGTAGAACCTCGGATTCAGGAGGAACAGTGTGGTTTTCGTCCCGGTCGTACAGTGACCATTATTCATTATTTTAATCAATTCGCAGCCATAAAACATGTGATAATCTGCATTCTCATGTATGTAGGTGCGCTGAACGCTCTAACCGAGAAAAAAAAATAAAAAATAGAGAATTACTATAGAATATCGAATAGGTTGTGCAATAGTATTCCGTCAAAATGGCTGACACGCGGCTAGGGGTCACGTGACTGGGAGATCCCTATATTCACCAAGGACACGAGGGCAGAATCATGACACAGACAGAAATATAACCTAAATAGAGTAAAATAACAAAAATAACCACAGATAAGTAAAATAACACTATACACATACATCGCAGTGAAGATGTAGACATAAAAGCAATAATAACAATAAAGATTAATTCAGATTATCAAGAGCCAGAAAATTCAACAATGGCAAGAGGAAGAGGAGGAGACAAAACAGGAAATGATGATGACTCATGATGACATCACAACAATGAAAGGGGAGAACACTCTTTCTTCATCCAGGTATACCAGATATAAGTAAATTAACAATTTTGTGTGAATTATCATAAACAATGCATTTTCATGAAAAGAAGTATACTTTTTGTACCTGTTACACACATGCACATACTGACCCTTAAACTGAGTGAATAATCTTAGCACTGAAGCCATTGAAGTGTACGGGTGGATTTCCTGCAGAGGTTCAGTGTGCAAGACTTGCCGAATGACTAAAGAAACGTTACTAGCAAGATGGTAGAAAACTGCACATTTCTTGTCTATTCCACCCACTGCCACTTATACCAACGACAGAAATAAGCGCAGTTACAATAGCTTAATATGTGGGAGAGCGTTGCTGAAGAGAGTGACGATATTGAATTGCAATAAGTCAAAACCAAATCAAAACTAGTTAGCACATTAGTTGTAATTGAAAAGGTTTAAGAACAAAATGGTTACACTTAAAATAGTTACAAAATAGATGTATGAGATGATGATGATAACTTATATTATTAACTGTACCCAGCATATATGAAAAAGGTTACCTGAGAGAGAGAGAGAGAGAGAGAGAGAGAGAGAGAGAGAGAGAGAGAGAAGAAGAGAGCCAGTGCATCAAATGAGACAGAGCAACAGTTTCAATCTTCTTTTATCCTTTCCTGACCATGTGACTAAAACCCAGACTGGAAACATTCAAACTGACCAATCAGATAATTACACTTCCCTCACTGTACTAAAGGTGTGACAATTCATCGACCCCCAAAGTACACACATCTTGTCCTACAGGCCTAGATCACTATCAGCCCCTCTGTGCCTTTAGGAACTCCAAATGGTCATTGTGGTAGAAAGAGGGGGTGGAAATATAAAATATCAGTTTTGATATTATTAATATAAGATATTCATTTAAAATATCTTGGATTATTTTCAATCCTACAGAAGGAACAATTATACGTGTGAACCGAGACTTTCCCTGCAAACGTGAGTCGGTCTCTAACGCAACACTTCACAGAACCGCTTTCCTCTGAAACACAAGTGTGTGTTTGACTAATGAGGCACGTCAAACACAGAGGCAGAATTAATCATGAGGTGTTGAGCGAGTGTGTGTGGCGGTTCTTCAGGTGTTTGACGCTCGGCGGTGTGTGTGTGTGTGTGTGTGTGTGGTGTAATGGGGCGAGCCGATGCCATTAGGCCGGCATTTGAACCGGTGCTCGCTCAGGTGAGGCTTTCATGAGACACATGGTAAATATCACAGCGGCTCGAGAACAGAGGCATGCTGGGAGATCTGATGGCAGAGACCAATGGGAGATATAGAATCCTGGTTAACTGAACCCAGCCTGTTTGGTGGTTTTAGAGTGGTTTTGGCCAGTTGCCAGAGAAGTCAAGTCAAGTCAAGTCAACTTTATTTATATAGCGCTTTTCACAATACAGATTGTATCAAAGCAGCTTCACAGTATTAAATAAAATAGTACATCAGTGTTTGTTTCTAGTGTAAAACGTCCACGTTTGGTAATGCAGATCAATAGTATTGTTGATTGATTAATTAAATTAAGTATCCCCAACTGAGCAAGCCAAAGGCAACAGTGGCAAGGAACCGAAAAACTCCATCAGGTGACCTAATGGAGAAAAAAAAACCTTGGGAGAACCCAGGCTTAGTCGGGGGCCAGTTCTCCTCTGGTGTTTATGAACTAAAGACCGGATTTAACTGTAAGATTAAAAATATTATATGAATGCCTGGCTGAAGAAATGCGTCTTTAATCTAGTTTTAAACTGGGAGAGCGAGTCTGAGCAACGAACAGTATCAGGAAGGCTATTCCAGAGTTTTGGAGCTAAATGTGAAAATGCTCTCCCTCCTTTGGTGGATCTGGATATCCTAGGTATGACCAAATGCCTCGAATTTAGTGATCTTAAAGAGCGCGATGGATTATAGGGCGATAGAAGATCTGTTACATGGTAACTTGCATATTACGTACTCCTGTAGTATATCATGCTGCGCCGCGTTATCGATTAGGCAGAACAATCCTTCCATCCACCATAGATAATTTTTCAAATAGCTTATCGGATCTGTCTCAGCTGCTCAGTGAACCCAAACAAACAGACGAACTAGAACTAACTAGCACTATGAGCAGCATTCTCTCTGGAACATTGGATATTGTTGCACCCATTAAATTAAAAAAGGTTAGAGAGAAAAGTAAAGCACCATGGTACAACAATACTACGCATGTTCTAAAGAGAGAAACCCGTATTTTAGAGCGTAAATGGAAAAAAACTAACTTAGAGGTCTTTAGAATCGCATGGAAAGAAAAATCGCAGTGGGCCCTATCTTGCACCCAGCGCAATTGACTTTGTACACCGATGCATGTATCATTCCTATTTTGCACCCGCGCAAAGCGCGCTTTTCCCTCCACAGAATCACGTCGCTAAACTAGGGAATGAACTTGCGCTCTCGGGGCGGTTCAGCGCAAAAAAGGAGGTGTGTTCCGGCGCAAACGTTCCCTCATGCTATTTTTCAGGTTTAGAAAACAATTGCGCCACTAACCAGGAAAAAATAGTTTAAAGTCAGTGGCGCGTTGCGCATGTTATTCATAAGCTATTTTAAGGGCGCATGCTTGGCCATAATCAATGTAGCGTGTGCACAACGCGCACTTTGATTCTCTCATCTACACAGAAGCAGCAATTTTCATTTTTGCAAATCATACATTATTACGATAGATAGATAGATAGATAGATAGATAGATAGATAGATAGATAGATAGATAGATAGATAGATAGATAGATAGATAGATAGATAGATAGATAGATAGATAGACAATTTATTATAAAAGCATACATCTAGCTTACACATTTACCCAAATTATCATACGCCTTTTTAACCGAAGTTAATTTGGGTGGGTTTCTCCATCCCCAACGTCCTTGACGAGAGCGTTGCTCTCCTTGGCTGTGAACCTCTCCTGGCGCGCGCCTGGCAAATCCCCCGTTATGATAGGAATCCGCTTTAGAAAAAGCGCGCCTGCTCTTAAAGGGAATGTGAGATGACGCTCTGATTGGTTTATTTCACGTTACGCCCAAACCACACCTATGAATAATGAAGCTCTTCAGACCAACCCCTTTTAGATTTGCGCCTGGCGCAAGAGTCATTTATCCCGCCGGGAAAATAGCAACAGCGCCAAGACCCGCCCACAAAGTTAATTGCGCTTTGCGCTTTGACATCTGCGTTTCAGATCGTTAAAATAGGGCCCAGTATGTCACGTTATAAAAAGGCCCTAAAAGAGGCCAGGGCTGAGCATCTCCGCAAACTAATAGAAAACAACCAAAACAATCCTAGGTTCTTATTTAACACCGTGGCTAGACTTACAAATAAACAGATGTCTCCTGAACAAAATATCCCGTTACAGTTCAGCAGTAATGATTTCATGAAGTTCTTCACTGAGAAAATAGAAAACATCAGAACCACAATTGTAAACGTTCAATCCTCAATCGCGCCTTATAATTCAGCCTCAATTATCACCCCGCAAGAACAATTACAGTGCTTTACAACTATAGAACAAAAAGAGTTAAATAAACTTATCACTTCATCTAAAACAACAACATGTTTACTAGATTCTATACCAACTAAACTATTGAAAGAAGTGTTACCTATAGTGGAAGAGCCTCTCCTCAATATTATTAACTCGTCTTTATCTTTAGGTTATGTTCCAAGAACATTTAAATTGGCAGTTATAAAACCTCTCATTAAGAAACCACAATTAGATCCACATAATCTAGCAAATTATAGACCCATTTCAAATCTTCCTTTTATGTCTAAAATACTAGAAAAAGTTGTGTCTGCCCAACTGGGCTCTTTCTTACAAGAAAATGACACCTATGAAAAGTTTCAGTCTGGGTTCAGGCCGCATCATAGCACTGAAACTGCGCTCGTTAATATCACAAATGATTTACTATTAGCTTCTGACCAAGGCTGTATCTCAATACTAGTTTTACTTGATCTTAGTGCTGCGTTCGATACTATAGATCACACAATACTCTTAGATCGACTACAAAATTATACTGGTGTTCAAGGACAAGCATTAAGCTGGTTCAGATCATACTTATCAGACCGCTACCATTTTGTCTATTTAAATGGAGAAAAATCGATCATAACTCCAGTAAACTATGGAGTGCCGCAAGGATCTGTGTTAGGCCCTCTATTATTCTCAATATATATGCTGCCACTTGGAAATATTATAAGGAAACATGGAATTAGTTTCCATTGTTATGCTGATGACACTCAAATCTATATTTCATCACGGCCAGATGAAAACGCTAAATTATCCAAACTGACAGAGTGTGTTAAAGATATAAAAAATTGGATGACGCGCAATTTTCTTTTATTAAATCCAGACAAGACAGAGGTAATACTTATCGGTTCAAACAACCACCCACAAAACCTCTCACAATACAACTTTAACATAGTAGGATGTCCTGTTACTTCATCCTCTACAGTAAAAGACCTGGGTGTTATACTCGACTGTAACCTGTCTTTTGAAAATCATATTTCATATGTTACAAAAACAGCCTTTTTCCACCTTAGAAACATTGCTAAGCTACGTAATATCCTATCAGTTTCTGATGCAGAAAAGTTAGTTCATGCATTCATGACCTCGAGACTAGATTACTGTAATGCTTTATTAGCCGGTTGTCCTGCATCCTCAATAAACAAGCTACAGTTATTCCAAAATGCCGCCGCTAGAGTTCTTACTAGATCAAGAAAATATGATCATATAACACCAATTTTATCATCACTACATTGGTTACCAATAAAGTTCCGTATTAATTACAAGGTATTGCTACTGACTTATAAAGCCCTAAACGGCTTAGCTCCAGTTTATTTAACGGATCTTCTATCGCCCTATAATCCATCGCGCTCTTTAAGATCAATAAATTCGAGGCTTCTGGTCATACCTAGGATATCCAGATCCACCAAAGGAGGGAGAGCATTTTCACATTTAGCTCCAAAACTCTGGAATAGCCTTCCTGATACTGTTCGTTGCTCAGACTCGCTCTCCCAGTTTAAAACTAGATTAAAGACGCATCTCTTCAGCCAGGCATTTATATAATATTTTTAATCTTACAGTTAAATCCGGTCTTTAGTTCATAAACGCCAGAGGAGAACTGGCCCCCGACTGAGCCTGGGTTCTCCCAAGGTTTTTTTTTCTCCATTAGGTCACCTGATGGAGTTTTTCGGTTCCTTGCCACTGTTGCCTTTGGCTTGCTCAGTTGGGGATATTTGGGGATATTTAATTTAATTAATCAATCAACGATACTATTGATCAGCATTACCAAACGTGGACGTTTTCCACTAGAAACAAACATTGATGTATTATTTTAATTTAATACTGTGAAGCTGCTTTGATACAACCTATGTTGTGAAAAGCGCTATATAAATAAACTTGACTTGACTTGACTAGCTCTGCAGTTCTGAGTAGTTTCCAACATGTTGCTATGTGGTTGCTAGTGTGTTTTCTTCCTTTCTTTAAATACCCGGATGATGCACATTAACTATAAAGGGAAGTCAGTTTCTGCTATACTGTTACAAAGATCTCATTGATTTACATTACAAGCATCAGAATGTCATCTAAACATCAGCATCTGCAGCAGACTGCATATTTTTGCTCAGTTTGAGGCTCTGATTAAAACTGATCTGATTTTTCCACCATATTAACACTATATCAGAATATATGAGCCATAAAAGCCTGATGCATCAAATGTGATACAAAACATTTATTTAATATTTTGTCTAAAGTTTGAATAAACCGTTCCATTAACGGTTCCATCAGTCGTCTGGACGAGCCAAAATAAAAATGAGGCGTATTTGACTGAAATATTTGTGTTGTGTTATTATCATGAATTTTTAATTTTGTGTTTCTGTAGCCTGAGCGTTAATCTTTTAATTGGCATCAGTGAAATTGTGTTAATTATAAAACATCTCAGTGTTTATTTACTCTTGACTGTCTTAAAGGAAGAGATGCTCTTCTTCACATTGATCCTCCAGCTAATGTGTTTAGTATTAAAACAGCTGCTTTTGGAGACAGAAGGCTTAGATTGAAATATTAATAATGATGACGTGAGAGCACAAACGACTGTACGCTGGTTGTATGAGCTGTCGTAATAATACGGTCATGTGAGGGATGAGATGACATCATCTTACAGACAGATGACATTGATTAGCTGTTCATAATGAGACCGTTCGGCTGACAGCTCTGTTTATACGCTATTATAGCTCATTATAGCAGTTGTTCATGTTAAATTCGTCGAGTTATGATGTTCTTCTCGATCTGATGCTTGAGCAGATTCAGTCACTCTCTCATCATGCAGTCTTTATGTGAAAAGTGCATGAGTTTACTGAAGCATCACTCAGATGACCTCTCGTTTGATCCCAGAAAAAATGTGTGATTAATCGAGTTAATTTTTTTCATCGATTGACAGCACTAATATACTGTGTATATATATATATATATATATATATATATATATATATACATTGCTTAAACTTACATTTTTTAAGTTCATTTTCTGCCTTAAATGGTGTTGCAGTGCAGTTGCTAGGTTATTCTGGCTGGTTGCTAGGCAGTTGCTAGGATGTTGCTAGGCTTGCTATGCGATTGCTCGTTAGATCAAGTCCTTGAAGGTTTTGACGTGTGTGTGTGTGTGTGTGTGTTAGCTATTCTCTGTCTCTCTCTTTCTCTCTCACCCTCTCTCTCTCTCTCTCTCTCTCTCTCTCTCTCTCTCTCTCTCTCTCTCTCTCATCTCTCCAGGCATCTTTCAGCATCACTGCGGAGTTTGATTAGCTCAATCACACTCTGTCTTTGCTCAAATTGCCGTCTGTATCCGAGCGGCTGCGTTATAACCAGCAGAGCAAATGATTAGATCTGTATTTCAGCGCATTAATAACGTCCCTCAAATTAGAAGCCCAGGCAACATCCGCACGGAGAACGGAGAACTCGGCTTTCCTCGGAGTGTCCTGATGTCTCCGGCCTGACATGATGACGCCAGAAAACGAGGAGGAAGAAATTATAATTACTGCATTTCTGTAGGGGGAATGAATGTTATGAACAGGGTAGATGAGCACTAATGTACCCCAAACACACCAACATATGCGTTAACGCATGTGATCAATTCAAAATCCTTAACACATTAAAACAATTGAACACAAATAACGCAAATAACTTAATGAAGCACGTGAAATTGCGTCATTAACGTCATTTACGTTAGAAGTCGAGAGTTTCTGACGTTGAGTATCCACTGTGGCACACACACCTGTAACCCTGGTAGGCAGATGTTTCTATTCCGCCCATTTAACCTGATCTCACATCTCTGTTTGAGATCAGATCATTTCAAGCCGCTGAACTCCAGGAAGGTTTTCAGGCCCATTATCCAGTATCCTTTAAACCCTCGCTTATCGGGCTTATGCTACTCTGAACAATGCCTGAACTTCGTATTATGAGCACTTCTTGTGTTGTTTATTGCCTCTTCGAGATGACTCGCTTAATTTAGTCCTAATTTGTAAGTCGCTTTGGACAAAAGCGTCTGCAAAATGACTAAATGTAAATGTAAAATGTAAGTGAATGCCTTCAAACAATCAGTCCAAAACATAGACTGTATATAATATGGGACAGGGACATTGGGGATGGAGAAACACACCCAAATTAACTTTGGTTAAACAGGTATATGATAATTTGGGTAAATGTGTAAGCTAGATGTATGCTTTTATAATAAACTGTCTATCTATCTATATATCTATCTATCTATCTATCTATTGTAATAATGTATGATTTGCAAAAATGAAAACTGCTGCTTCTGTGTAGATGAGAGAATCAAAGTGCATTCGCGTTGTGCACACGCTACATTGATTATGGCCAAGCATGCGCCCTTAAAATAGCATTGGAATAACATGCGCAACGTGCCACTGACTTTAGACTAGTTTTTTCGGTCAGTGGCGGAATTGTTTTCTAAACCTGCAAAATAGCATGAAGGAACGTTTGCGCCGGAACACGCCTCCTCTTTGCGCTGAACCGCCCCGGGGAGCGCAAGGGTATTTCTTAGTTAACCGACGTCAAGTCAAGTCAAGTCAACTTTATTTATATAGCGCTTTTCACAATACAGATTGTATCAAAGCAGCTTCACATTATTAAATAAAATAGTACATCAGTGTTTGTTTCTGGTGTAAAACATCCACGTTTGGTAATGCAGATCAATAGCACTGTTGAATCGATTAATCAAATTAAGTATCCCCAACTGAGCAAGCCAAAGGCAACAGTGGCAAGGAACCGAAAAACTCCATTAGGTGACCCAATGGAGAAAAAAAAAACCTTGGGAGAACCCAGGCTCAGTCGGGGGCCAGTTCTCCTCTGGCGTTTATGAAGTAGAGACCGGATTTAACTGTAAGATTAAAATATTATATGAATGCCTGGCTGAAGAGATGCGTCTTTAATCTAGTTTTAAACTGGGAGAGCGAATCTGAGCAACGAACAGTATCAGGAAGGCTATTCCAGAGTTTTGGTGCTAAATGTGAAAATGCTCTCCCTCCTTTGGTGGATCTGGATATCCTAGGTATGACCAGAAGCCTCGAATTTAGTGATCTTAAAGAGCGCGATGGATTATAGGGCGATAGAAGATCCGTTAAATAAACTGGAGCTAAGCCGTTTAGGGCTTTATAAGTCAGTAGCAATACCTTGTAATTAATACGGAACTTTATAGGTAACCAATGTAGTGATGATAAAATTGGTGTTATATGGTCAAACTTTCTTGATCTAGTAAGAACTCTAGCGGCGGCATTTTGGACTAACTGTAGCTTGTTTATTGAGGATGCAGGACAACCAGCTAATAAAGCATTACAGTAATCTAGTCTCGAGGTCATGAATGCATGAACTAGCTTTTCTGCATCAGAGACAGATAGCATGTTACGTAATTTAGCAATATTTCTAAGGTGAAAAAATGCTGTTTTTGTAACATATGAAATATGATTTTCAAAAGACAAGTTACAATCTAATATAACACCCAGGTCTTTTACTGTAGAGGATAAAGTAACAGGACACCCTACTATGTTAAAGTTGTATTGTGAGAGGTTTTGTGGGCGGTTTTTTGAACCGATAAGTATTACCTCTGTCTTATCTGGATTTAATAAAAGAAAATTGTGCGTCATCCAATCTTTTATATCTTTAACACACTCTGTCAATTTGGATAATTTAGCGTTTTCATCCGGCCGTGATGAAATATATAGTTGAGTGTCATCAGCATAACAATGGAAACTAATTCCATGTTTCCTTATAATATTTCCAAGTGGCAGCATATATATTGAGAATAATAGAGGGCCTAACACAGATCCTTGCGGCACTCCATAGTTTACTGGAGTTATGATCGATTTTTCTCCGTTTAAATAGACAAAATGGTAGCGGTCAGATAGGTATGATCTGAACCAGCTTAATGCTTGTCCTTGAACACCGGTATAGTTTTGTAGCCGATCTAAGAGTATTGTGTGATCTATAGTATCGAACGCAGCACTAAGATCAAGTAAAACTAGTATTGAGATACAGCCTTGGTCAGAAGCTAAGAGTAAATCATTTGTGATTTTAACGAGCGCAGTTTCAGTGCTATGATGCGGCCTGAACCCAGACTGAAACTTTTCATAGGTGTCATTTTCTTGCAAGAAAGAGCCCAGTTGGGCAGACACAACTTTTTCTAATATTTTGGACATAAAAGGAAGATTTGAAATGGGTCTATAATTTGCTAGGTTATTTGGGTCTAATTGTGGTTTCTTAATGAGTGGTTTTATAACTGCCAATTTAAATGTTCTTGGAACATGACCTAAAGATAAAGACGAGTTAATAATATTGAGGAGAGGCTCTTCCACTATAGGTAACACTTCTTTCAATAGTTTAGTTGGTATGGGATCTAATAAACATGTTGTTGTTTTAGAGGAAATGATAAATTTATTTAACTCTTTTTGTTCTATAGTTGTAAAGCACTGTAATTGTTCTTGCGGGGTGATAATCGAGGCTGAATTATAAGGCGCGATTGAAGATTGAACGTTTACAATTGTGGATCTGATGTTTTCTATTTTCTCAGTGAAAAAATTCATGAAATCATTACTACTAAACTGTAACGGAATATTTTGTTCAGGTGACGCTTGTTTATTTGTTAGTCTAGCCACGGTGTTAAATAAGAACCTAGGATTGTTTTGGTTATTTTCTATTAGTTTGCGGAGATGCTCAGCCCTGGCCGCTTTTAGGGCCTTTTTATAGCGTGACGTACTGTCTTTCCAAGCGATTCTAAAAACCTCTAAATTAGTTTGTTTCCATTTACGCTCTAAATTACGGGTTTCTCTCTTTAGAACACGAGTAGTATTGTTGTACCATGGTGCTTTAATTTTCTCTCTGACCTTTTTTAGTCTCATAGGTGCAACAATATCCCATTTTCCAGAGAGAACGGTGCTCATAGTGCTGGTTAGTTCGTCTAGTTCATCTGTTTGTTTAGGTTCAGGCAGCAGCTGAGACAGATCCGATAAGCAATTTGAAAAATTATCTATGGTGGATGGAAGGATTGTTCTGCCTTATCGATAACGCGGCGCAGCATGATATATTACCGGGGTACGTAATATGCAAGTTACCATGTCAGTTACATCATCACTTTGCGGAATGATATCTATATCGGTTGGATCGGTTCCATGTGATATAATTAAATCGAGTGTATGATTAAAACGATGAGTTGGTCCGGTAACGTTTTGCTTAACCCCAAAGGAGTTTAATAAGTCTATAAACGCAGCCCCTAACGTATCATTTTGATTATCTACGTGTATGTTAAAATCTCCAACAATTAATATTTTATCGACATTGACCAATAGATCTGAGAGAAAATTTGCAAATTCTTTTAGGAAATCAGCGTAAGGCCCTGGTGGTCTATATACGGTAGCCAAGGCTAAAGATAATAGGGATGTTTTTCTATCATCTAAGAGCGTAACATTTAGTACAAGTACTTCAAATGAAATAAACTTATAACCCGTTTTCTGAGTAACATTGAGAATATCTCTATAGATAGTTGCAATACCGCCGCCACGACCAATCAGACGGGGCTCGTGCTTATAGGAGTATCCTGATGGAGTAGACTCATTTAGACCGAAATAATCATTTGGTTTAAGCCAGGTTTCAGTAAGGCAAAGTACATCTATGCTATTATCTGTGACTATTTCATTTACAATAACTGCCTTAGGTGTGAGTGATCTAATGTTTAAAAGACCTAGCTTTAGAAATTGTTTTTGTTTACTAATAGCAACATTTTCTGTTTTAATAACAATTAGATTTTTCCTAGATCCTGCAGTAGATTTATTATTTGATCGCACTAAACGAGGAATAGACACAGTTTCTATGCAATGTTCTACACTAGTATTTATATCAGTTAATTTGGTGCAGCAGAGACTATGATTTGGACTTTTGGTTACTAGTCAAAAGGTATTTAACATTTTGGAGATGTTATCTGACAGAAGATCCGATCCGAATCTGTTTGGGTGTAAGCCATCAGCACGGTAAAGCCTAGGACGCTCCCAAAACAGATTCCAATTATTTACAAAGAGCAGTTTCTGCTCATTGCACCATGACGTTAACCATTCATTAAGCGCAAATAATCTACTAAACTTGTCATGTCCTAGACGGTACGTGGGAAGCGGTCCTGACACAATGATCGTTATATCAGGCGATGTGCTGCGTACCGTATCGATCAGATTCCTGAAGTCTTTCTTCAGAACTTCCGTCTGGCGCAGCCTGATGTCGTTCACTCCCACGTGCAATACCAAAGTTCCGACGCGCTCGTTATCGTTCAGAATCTCGGGAACGCGAGCAGCGATTTCAGAAACACGAGCACCAGGAAAGCAGTGACTGTGCACCTTATTTTTACCTGATGTAGCATGGACGTGCCGAACAATGGAATCACCGATGATCAAAGCATCGCGTTCTGTTTCGCGAAGAGGGGAGAAGCGGTTTTGTGTGGATAACTCGAAAACCGGGAGGGTCGGAGAGGGTCTTGGTCTAGACCTGACTCGCGTCTTCCGCTGCGGAAATATCCAGGCTTCGTGGTGGCGTGTTGGAGCCGGAGTGAACGAGACCATGGCTGATCGCGACCTTGGCGCTCGGGACCGATGCCGAGTAACGCACGGAGTAGACGAGGTCGGAGTCAGCCGGTTAGTAACATTAATCTCTGATTTGTGAGCATCAGCGCGTGATGTTTCAAGAGCCAAACGCCGGTCTCTCAGCTCGGCCTGTCTCACTAAAAGGTCGTGGATCTGTTTCTCAACAGCTTCCAGCTCAGACTGCACCGCGTGCAGCTCAAATGTGTCCTCACCTGCACCAAAAGGTAGACTACTTGCATCTGATATATTCGCCATTTTAACAGATGGACAGTAAGTTAGCAACGACACTACCAGTTATGCTATCAATTAATACTAATTTCTGACAAGCGTCTTAGATATAATCCGTCTTTTAAGTGGTACGGGTGTAGAGTAGACGCACGATAGGTGAAAAATGTTTGTAAGTGAGTGTTGAGAAGACGCGTTCAGCCGTGATCCCCGGGAGTAACCTATAAGAGTATCCAGCGTAGAATCACTAACAGGCTTGAGACACGTCTGCTCAACAGTCCGCGTTGTAACTATGAGGTTTGAGCAGTAGTGCTTCTTAGTGAGGAAAAGTAGAAAATGTTTGTTGTAAGTAAGTTTAAAGAGTAAAATCAAGAATTATAAATCAAATCGATAGAGCTCCAAAGACAACAACGCGTTCAGACGCGACGCATGCGCATTCCAGCTTTTTTCCAGCTCGACGTGTGTCTGTGGAGGGAAGAGTCCGCTGTGCGCGGGTGCAAAATAGGAATGATACATGCGTCGGTGTACAAAGTCAATTGCGCTGGGTGCAAGATAGGGCCCTATGTGTTTCTCGGCTGGATGAAGCAAACCAATGTCTCACTAATAAAGTTCTAATAAATAAGGATTGTAATAAAGGTAAAGACCATTGCTGTCACGTACAAGAGTTATACAGTAAGCACGTCCGTCATATTATATACAATCATGTTGTTTCCACACACATTCAGGATAATGTTTAGTAATTCTGAATGGATCCATGTACTGTAGTATATGCAGTCATGTCAAGGCAGTTGGTTTAGGGTTGTTTTGGTGTCTCCATGTGGTTCTGTTCGGTATCACAGCTTGACATGTCTAAAATAAGCAAGCTCTAAAAAGCTCAAAACAAGCTCTTTGCTGTTGCACTATACACTGAATTTGGAAAAGTTATTTTATGTTATTATATTATATTATATTCACAGCATTAGATTAAATTATAGGGGTCTATTTTATTTAAAAAATATATATATAATTATATTATATACAATCACATTTTTATATACAATTTGTAAAGTAAAAAAAAAATAACATAAGCTTACACTGTGAGACATGAACAAAACTGAATTAAATTGTTCATTGCATTTATTTTTATGACAATTAATCGTCAGCACATAATTCATGATCCTGACAGGCTTAACTAGTAGGTTAGTTAAACTGTGAGCCCTCATTGATGCGTGTTCATTTCTGCATGTGTGTGTAAAGCGGTTTGTGTTGCCGAGCTGATGGTTTTACGGGTGTTTAGCGTCTGACAGATAATCACACTCTGACACGACGCCACCATCACCCGCCTCCATTTTCTCAAGCGCAAATTGCTTTCTGATCTGAAATTGAAAAGCATTTTCTCACATTCGCATGGAAAGCCAAACGTTTAATGAAACGGCGGACAGACAGAAAATATCTATGAGCGAGACGTGTGACATTTATCTGCATTCTGACACTCAACCAGAAATATAAAACAGTCTGTAAACAACCTGTCCATCCTACGGGAACAATGACTTCTGTTCCAGATATTCCCCAGAAAATAATGAGATCATTCTGAGATGGATTGCAGACGGAAAGGTTGCAGGCGTGAAAACAAGAGAAAGTGGAGTGTTGTTGTGTTAAGGGGATTATGGGAATTAAGCGTTGACACTCTCAGCATCCAGAGGTGGGATTAACACCCGGAGCGGATCAGGAAAAGCAGCAGGACCTGCGGTCAGTCATACATTAAAGGGCATCAGGGTGAAACTCACACACCAATGTGAGTTTGAGCCAACGGATCCTCAATATTAACATGATCACGTCTGAAGAAAGAGAACAAACTCTGTCCATCTCTGTCTGTCGAAACACTCAAACACACACACACACACACATGATTTCATTTTACATGTGAAACTGAAGACTGGAGTAATGATGCTGAAAATTCAGCTTTGATCACAGGAATAAATTACAGTTGACTATATATTCACATAGAAAACAGATGATTTAAACTGGAATAATATTTCACTGTTTTTACTGTATTTTTGATCAAAAGAGACTTTTTTTCAGAAACAGAAATCTTGTGAATATAAAAATAAGAAACAGAGGCAGGATTATGTTTCTCTCTTTCTGCTGTAAGGTACATCTTTTCTTAACCAGTGTTGCCGTGGTGATGGTACCCGTGCCATCATTCCTCCAGCCTGCCTGTCACGGTTACCAGGCAACAGGCTCTTCTCTCCTGGCAACAGCCTGTGACGCTCAACAGCTGTAGATGCTGGATCTCACCAGACATGTGTGTGTGTGTGTGTGTGTGTGTGTGTGTGTGGTTATTGGTAACTAGTACTAGGTTAGTTAGCTTGCAGAGGTTAACCATGTCATGAAGTGGTTCAGATGCGGTGTGTTTGATGCTCATGGATTCTCCACTCATTGGTTAGAACCTCCAGTCTTCTGATTAAATCACAGTCAAATCATATGTAGATGTTTGTTCCATCAACAGCTAAAGTGAGAGCCATTGATCACTGAAATTCAGCCTGTGATTCAGCCTGTGAACGCTGTTATTCAGCCTGTAAACGCTGTGATTCAGCCTGTAAACGCTGTGATTCAGCCTGTAAACGCTGTTATTCAGCCTGTGAACGCTGTGATTCAGCCTGTAAACGCTGTGATGCAGCCTGTAAACGGTGTGATTCAGCCGGTAAACGCTGTGATTCAGCCTGTAAACGGTGTGATTCAGCCGGTAAACGCTGTGATTCAGCCTGTGAACGCTGTGATTCAGCCTGTGAACGCTGTTATTCAGCCTGTGAACGCTGTGATTCAGCCTGTGAACGCTGTGATTCAGCCTGTAAACGCTGTCATTCAGCCTGTAAACGCTGTTATTCAGCCTGTAAACGCTGTGATTCAGCCTGTAAACGCTGTGATTCAGCCTGTGAACGCTGTTATTCAGCCTGTAAACGCTGTGAGGCAGCCTGTGAACGCTGTGATTCAGCCTGTGAACGCTGTGATTCAGCCGGTAAACGCTGTGATTCAGCCTGTGAACGCTGTGATTCAGACTGTGAACGCTGTTATTCAGCCTGTAAAAGCTGTGATGCAGCCTGTGAACGCTGTTATTCAGCCTGTGAACGCTGTTATTCAGCCTGTGAACGCTGTGATTCAGCCTGTGAACGCTGTTATTCAGCCTGTAAACGCTGTGATGCAGCCTGTAAACGCTGTGATTCAGCCGGTAAACGCTGTGATTCAGCCTGTGAACGCTGTGATTCAGCCTGTAAACGCTGTGATTCAGCCTGTGAACGCTGTGATTCAGACTGTGAACGCTGTTATTCAGCCTGTAAAAGCTGTGATGCAGCCTGTGAACGCTGTTATTCAGCCTGTGAACGCTGTTATTCAGCCTGTGAACGCTGTGATTCAGCCTGTAAACGCTGTGATTCAGCCTGTGAACGCTGTGATTCAGCCTGTGAACGCTGTGATTCAGCCTGTGAACGCTGTTATTCAGCCTGTAAACGCTGTGATGCAGCCTGTAAACGCTGTGATTCAGCCGGTAAACGCTGTGATTCAGCCTGTGAACGCTGTGATTCAGCCTGTAAACGCTGTGATTCAGCCTGTGAACGCTGTGATTCAGCCTGTAAACGCTGTGATGCAGCCAGTAAACGCTGTGATGCAGCCTGTAAACGCTGTGATTCAGCCGGTAAACGCTGTAATTCAGCCGGTAAACGCTGTTATTCAGCCTGTGAACGCTGGGATTCAGCCTGTGAACGCTGTGATTGAGCCTGTAAACGCTGTGATTCAGCCTGTAAACGCTGTGATTCAGCCTGTGAACGCTGTGATTCAGCCTGTGAACGCTGTGATTCAGCCTGTAAACGCTGTGATTCAGCCTGTAAACGCTGTGATGCAGCCTGTGAACGCTGTGATTCAGCCTGTGAACGCTGTGATTCAGCCTGTAAACGCTGTGATGCAGCCTGTTAACGCTGTGATGCAGCCTGTGAACGCTGTGATGCAGCCTGTAAATGCTGTTATTCAGCCTGTGAACACTGTTATTCAGCCTGTAAACGCTGTGATTCAGCCTGTAAACGCTGTGATTCAGCCTGTGAACGCTGTGATTCAGCCTGTAAACGCTGTTATTCAGCCTGTAAACGCTGTGATTCAGCCTGTGAACGCTGTGATGCAGCCTGTGAACGCTGTGATGCAGCCTGTAAATGCTGTGATGCAGCCTGTGAACGCTGTTATTCAGCCTGTAAACGCTGTGATTCAGCCTGTGAACGCTGTGATTCAGCCTGTGAACGCTGTGATTCAGCCTGTGAACGCTGTGATGCAGCCTGTAAACGCTGGGATTCAGCCTGTAAACGCTGGGATTCAGCCTGTGAACGCTGTGATTCAGCCTGTGAATGCTGTGATTCAGCCTGTGAACGCTGTGATTCAGCCTGTGAACGCTGTGATTCAGCCTGTGAACGCTGTTATTCAGCCTGTGAACGCTGTGATTCAGCCTGTGAACGCTGTGATGCAGCCTGTAAACGCTGGGATTCAGCCTGTAAACGCTGGGATTCAGCCTGTGAACGCTGTGATTCAGCCTGTGAATGCTGTGATTCAGCCTGTGAACGCTGTGATTCAGCCTGTGAACGCTGTGATTCAGCCTGTGAACGCTGTTATTCAGCCTGTGAACGCTGTGATTCAGCCTGTAAACGCTGTTATTCAGCCTGTGAACGCTGTGATGCAGCCTGTGAACGCTGTGATCTCTGTGATTCAGCCTGTGAACGCTGTGATTCAGCCTCTGAACGCTGTGATTCAGCCTGTAAACGCTGGGATTCAGCCTGTAAACGCTGTGATTCAGCCTGTAAACGCTGTGATTCAGCCTGTAAACGCTGTGATTCAGCCTGTGAACGCTGTTATTCAGACTGTAAACGCTGTGATTCAGCCTGTAAATGCTGTTATTCAGCCTGTAAACGCTGTGATTCAGCCTGTGAACGCTGTGATTCAGCCTGTGAACGCTGTGATTCAGCCTGTAAACGCTGTCATTCAGCCTGTAAACGCTGTTATTCAGCCTGTAAACGCTGTGATTCAGCCTGTGAACGCTGTGATTCAGCCTGTAAACGCTGATTCAGCCTGTGAACGCTGTGATTCATCCTGTAAACGCTGTGATTCAGCCTGTAAACGCTGTGATTCAGCCTGTGAACGCTGTTATTCAGCCTGTAAACGCTGTGATTCAGCCTGTGAACGCTGTGATTCAGCCTGTGAACGCTGTGATTCAGCCTGTGAACGCTGTGATTCAGCCTGTAAACGCTGTTATTCAGCCTGTGAACGCTGTTATTCAGCCTGTGAAGGCTGTGATTTAGCCTGTAAACGCTGTTATTCAGCCTGTGAACGCTGTTATTCAGCCTGTAAACGCTGTGATTCAGCCTGTGAACGCTGTGATTCAGCCTGTGAACGCTGTGATTCAGCCTGTGAACGCTGTGATTCAGCCTGTAAACGCTGTTATTCAGCCTGTGAACGCTGTTATTCAGCCTGTAAACGCTGTGATTCAGCCTGTGAACGCTGTGATTCAGCCTGTGAACGCTGTGATTCAGCCTGTGAACGCTGTGATTCAGCCTGTGAACGCTGTGATTCAGCTTGTAAACGCTGATTCAGCCTGTGAACGCTGTGATTCATCCTGTAAACGCTGTGATTCAGCCTGTAAACGCTGTGATTCAGCCTGTGAACGCTGTGATTCAGCCTGTAAACGCTGTTATTCAGCCTGTGAACGCTGTGATTCAGCCTGTAGACGCTGTGATTCAGTCTGTAAACGCTGGGATTCAGCCTGTGAACGCTGTGATTCAGCCTGTAAACGCTGTGATCTCTGTGATTCAGCCTGTAAACGCTGGGATTCAGCCTGTAAACGCTGTGATTCAGCCTGTAAACGCTGTGATCTCTGTGATTCAGCCTGTGAACGCTGTGATTCAGCCTCTGAACGCTGTGATTCAGCCTGTAAACGCTGGGATTCAGCCTGTAAACGCTGTGATTCAGCCTGTGAACGCTGTGATTCAGCCTGTAAACGCTGTGATGCAGCCTGTAAACGCTGTGATTCAGCCTGTAAACGCTGTGATGCAGCCTGTAAACGCTGTGATTCAGCCTGTGAACGCTGTGATTCAGCCTGTGAACGCTGTGATTCAGCCTGTGAACGCTGTGATTCAGCCTCTGAACGCTGTGATTCAGCCTGTAAACGCTGTGATTCAGCCTGTGAACGCTGTGATTCAGCCTGTGAACGCTGTGATTCAGCCTGTGAACGCTGTGATTCAGCCTGTAAACGCTGTCATTCAGCCTGTAAACGCTGTTATTCAGCCTGTAAACGCTGTGATTCAGCCTGTGAACGCTGTGATTCAGCCTGTAAACGCTGATTCAGCCTGTGAACGCTGTGATTCAGCCTGTAAACGCTGTGATTCAGCCTGTAAACGCTGTGATTCAGCCTGTGAACGCTGTTATTCAGCCTGTGAACGCTGTGATTCAGCCTGTGAACGCTGTGATTCAGCCTGTAAACGCTGATTCAGCCTGTGAACGCTGTGATTCAGCCTGTAAACGCTGTGATTCAGCCTGTAAACGCTGTGATTCAGCCTGTGAACGCTGTTATTCAGACTGTAAACGCTGTGATTCAGCCTGTAAACGCTGTTATTCAGCCTGTAAACGCTGTGATTCAGCCTGTGAACGCTGTGATTCAGCCTGTGAACGCTGTGATTCAGCCTGTGAACGCTGTGATTCAGCCTGTAAACGCTGTTATTCAGCCTGTGAACGCTTTGATTCAGCCTGTAAACGCTGTGATTCAGCCTGTAAACGCTGGGATTCAGCCTGTGAACGCTGTGATTCAGCCTGTAAACGCTGTGATCTCTGTGATTCAGCCTGTAAACGCTGGGATTCAGCCTGTAAACGCTGTGATCTCTGTGATTCAGCCTGTAAACGCTGGGATTCAGCCTGTAAACGCTGTGATTCAGCCTGTAAACGCTGTGATCTCTGTGATTCAGCCTGTGAACGCTGTGATTCAGCCTCTGAACGCTGTGATTCAGCCTGTAAACGCTGGGATTCAGCCTGTAAACGCTGTGATTCAGCCTGTAAACGCTGGGATTCAGCCTGTGAACGCTGTGATTCAGCCTGTAAACGCTGTGATTCAGCCTGTAAACGCTGTGATTCAGCCTGTAAACGCTGTTATTCAGACTGTAAACGCTCTGATTCAGCCTGTAAATGCTGTTATTCAGCCTGTAAACGCTGTGATTCAGCCTGTGAACGCTGTGATTCAGCCTGTAAACGCTGTCATTCAGCCTGTAAACGCTGTTATTCAGCCTGTAAACGCTGTGATTCAGCCTGTGAACGCTGTGATTCAGCCTGTAAACGCTGTTATTCAGCCTGTAAACGCTGTGATGCTGCCTGTAAACGCTGTGATTCAGCCTGTAAACGCTGTGATTCAGCCTGTGAACGCTGTTATTCAGCCTGTAAACGCTGTGATTCAGCCTGTGAACGCTGTGATTCAGCCTGTGAACGCTGTGATTCAGCCTGTGAACGCTGTGATTCAGCCTGTAAACGCTGTTATTCAGCCTGTGAACGCTGTGATTCAGCCTGTGAACGCTGTGATTCAGCCTGTGAACGCTGTGATTCAGCCTGTGAACGCTGTGATTCAGCCTGTGAACGCTGATTCAGCCTGTGAACGCTGTTATTCAGCCTGTGAACGCTGTGATTCAGCCTGTGAACGCTGTGATTCAGCCTGTGAACGCTGTGATTCAGCCTGTGAACGCTGTGATTCAGCCTGTAAACGCTGTTATTCAGCCTGTGAACGCTGTGATTCAGCCTGTGAACGCTGTGATTCAGCCTGTGAACGCTGTGATTCAGCCTGTGAACGCTGTGATTCAGCCTGTGAACGCTGTGATTCAGCCTCTGAACGCTGTGATTCAGCCTGTGAACGCTGTGATCTCTGTGATTCAGCCTGTGAACGCTGTGATTCAGCCTGTAAACGCTGTTATTCAGCCTGTAAACGCTGTGATTCAGCCTGTGAACGCTGTGATTCAGCCTCTGAACGCTGTGATTCAGCCTGTGAACGCTGTGATCAGGGCTCTCAAGTTTTACCAAAAGCTTGGAGTGAGATCACATGCGGTTAGGGGAGGAGCCCTAATGAAGCCCCGCCCCCATATGTCCCCGCCCCCCAATTTTACCCATTGTTCATAATTAACCAGCCCAAATTGAAATTATAACAATTGGTAAATCTGATAAATGACAGAGCAATTCATCACATCAAATAAACTCTTTAATGTTATATTTCAAAATGACAAATAAGTTATACAAAAATTACAAAAATATAACAAATTGCTCCAAACAGTTTGGAAAAACAAATCTTTTTGCATTTTGAATGTGTCTAGTCAAAATGGTATAATTATTTATTGTGTGGTGCATGGGACATTGTGAACAAATGACATATTAGAGTATTATTAAGGTGTGTGTGTGTGTGTGTGTGTGTGTGTGTGTGTGTGTGTGTGTGTGTGTGTACACAAGAGTACACACTCCAGCTTATGAAATGTGTTTTGTGTTTGAAAAATACAAATGCAATGGCAATGATTAATGTATGTTTTGACAGTCCATATAAAATATTACCCAGAGCACTCTGCTTTAATACATGTAGCCTTAATGTAACTAGAAAGACTATTAATACAGTATAATAATTAAAAATAAAATAAAATAAACAAATTTAAATGTATTTTAAATAAAATGAAGAAATACATCTTCATTCCTTCCCATACCCACTAACATTCCCTTAGTTTAAGAAAACGTAAACTAGCCAAACTGAGCCAAAGTCCTTTTAGGACTTTATATAAATTGTCTCTGACTGAGCCAAAGCTTCTGGCCTGGTTGCAGAGTAGTTGTAGAGTTTTTAACTGCATCAATAATAATGTAAACGATGGGCTATATATTAAATGTTCTAGCCTAAAAATGTTAGACGAGCTTTCTTCCAACGTACCTTCTCCATTATCACGACGTGTGTTCGCGCGATGTTGTTGGTTACCTAGTAACGAACGTACGGTGGCCGAGAATGTTCCGTCAACTTCCGTGTGTTCGCGCATCTGTGTTGCCTTGTAACGAACGCAATCTGGCCGAGATACGTGCTGGCGGCAGGAAACTTCACTTTGTATGCCTGCGCCTCGTATAAAACGTTATAAAGCTCGCAGGAAAACTTGGTTGGCATTGCCTTTTCAGCGTGAGAAATACACGGTGTGGCGTGTTAGCGTGTGAACTGGTTGAATTGCGTGTGTCTCACGCCCAATGCGTGAGACTTGAGAGCCCTGGCTGTGATTCAGCCTGTGAACGCTGTGATTCAGCCTCTGAACGCTGTGATTCAGCCTGTGAACGCTGTGATCTCTGTGATTCAGCCTGTAAACGCTGTGATTCAGCCTGTGAACGCTGTGATTCAGCCTGTGAACGCTGTGATTCAGCCTGTAAACGCTGTTATTCAGCCTGTGAACGCTGTGATTCAGCCTGTGAACGCTGTGATCTCTGTGATTCAGCCTGTAAACGCTGTGATTCAGCCTGTGAACGCTGTGATTCAGCCTGTAAACGCTGTGATTCAGCCTGTGAACGCTGTGATTCAGCCTGTGAACGCTGTGATCTCTGTGATTCAGCCTGTAAACGCTGTGATTCAGCCTGTAAACGCTGGGATTCAGCCTGTGAACGCTGTGATTCAGCCTGTAAACGCTGTGATCTCTGTGATTCAGCCTGTAAACGCTGGGATTCAGCCTGTAAACGCTGTGATTCAGCCTGTAAACGCTGTGATCTCTGTGATTCAGCCTGTGAACGCTGTGATTCAGCCTGTAAACGCTGGGATTCAGCCTGTGAACGCTGTGATTCAGCCTGTAAACGCTGGGATTCAGCCTGTAAACGCTGGGATTCAGCCTGTAAACGCTGTGATTCAGCCTGTGAACGCTGTGATTCAGCCTGTGAACGCTGTGATTCAGCCTGTGAACGCTGTGATTCAGCCTGTGAACGCTGTGATGCAGCCTGTAAACGCTGTGATTCAGCCTGTAAACGCTGTGATTCAGCCTGTGAACGCTGTGATTCAGCCTGTGAACGCTGTGATTCAGCCTGTAAACGCTGTGATTCAGCCTGTGAACGCTGTGATTCAGCCTGTAAACGCTGGGATTCAGCCTGTAAACGCTGTGATTCAGCCTGTAAACGCTGTGATGCAGCCTGTGAACGCTGTGATTCAGCCTGTGAACGCTGTGATTCAGCCTGTAAACGCTGTGATTCAGCCTGTAAACGCTGGGATTCAGCCTGTGAACGCTGTGATTCAGCCTGTAAACGCTGGGATTCAGCCTGTAAACGCTGTGATTCAGCCTGTAAACGCTGTGATGCAGCCTGTGAACGCTGTGATTCAGCCTGTGAACGCTGTGATTCAGCCTGTAAACGCTGTGATGCAGCCTGTAAACGCTGTGATTCAGCCTGTGAACGCTGTGATGCAGCCTGTGAACGCTGTGATGCAGCCTGTGAACGCTGTGATTCAGCCTGTAAACGCTGGGATTCAGCCTGTAAACGCTGGGATTCAGCCTGTGAACGCTGTGATTCAGCCTGTAAACGCTGGGATTCAGCCTGTAAACGCTGTGATTCAGCCTGTAAACGCTGTGATGCAGCCTGTGAACGCTGTGATTCAGCCTGTGAACGCTGTGATTCAGCCTGTAAACGCTGTGATGCAGCCTGTAAACGCTGTGATTCAGCCTGTAAACGCTGTGATTCAGCCTGTGAACGCTGTGATTCAGCCTGTAAACGCTGTGATTCAGCCTGTGAACGCTGTGATTCAGCCTGTAAACGCTGTGATTCAGCCTGTAAACGCTGTGATCTCTGTGATTCAGCCTGTAAACGCTGTGATTCAGCCTGTGAACGCTGTGATTCAGCCTGTAAACGCTGTGATTCTGCCTGTGAACGCTGTGATTCAGCCTGTAAACGCTGTGATTCAGCCTGTAAACGCTGTGATTCAGCCTGTAAACGCTGTGATTCAGCCTGTAAACGCTGTGATGCAGCCTGTAAACGCTGTGATTCAGCCTGTGAACGCTGTGATTCAGCCTGTAAACGCTGTGATTCAGCCTGTAAACGCTGTGATGCAGCCTGTGAACGCTGTGATTCAGCCTGTAAACGCTGTTATTCAGCCTGTGAACGCTGTGATTCAGCCTGTAAACGCTGTGATGCAGCCTGTAAACGCTGTGATTCAGCCTGTGAACGCTGTGATTCAGCCTGTAAACGCTGTGATTCAGCCTGTAAACGCTGTGATTCAGCCTGTAAACGCTGTGATTCAGCCTGTGAACGCTGTGATTCAGCCTGTGAACGCTGTGATTCAGCCTGTAAACGCTGTGATTCAGCCTGTAAACGCTGTGATTCAGCCTCTGATTTAGACCATAGTTTAGTTATTATCCCTCAGTCATCACAGTCTGCCATTCCGCTCACATGTTGATCCGCGAACCCCATGTCTGATGTTCTGATGTTAAATTGTGATGTAGTGAATGTTATTTATGGGGGTTTGAGTTTGTCTCATTAAAATCACAGCATGGTTAACATTCAGACACTGTTAGCTGTGTCTTTAGCTGTGAAGAAATTCAAATCATGAGAAAGGCATCTCAATTCTTCTGCTGCACACTAACCTAAACGTGCTGATGGGAAATACATTTTAAAAAGCCCTATTCTGCTGTAATGTTGCTGTTTGAGCATGAAAAAGCTCTGCAATGTTCCAAAGGCCTTCCAGCCGGAGTTCTTCTCTATATCAGTGTCAGTGTTTCTGAACTCCTGAAACGCCTCCATTGTATCTTGAGTTTCTTCCGGGAACGAACACTTCACAATATTCCTCATTATAATAATTAATAAGCAGAATAAAGGGGCGGGGCCTGGTTGAGTTAGTTAGTAGTGTTGAAACTGGCGGTTATGGTAAGGGGCGGGACATTTCCTAAACACACTCGAAGCGCTCGACCAATCATAACACACTGCTCCAGCCGACCAATCAGAGCACAGTGTGCTTTTCAGAAGGAGGGGCTTCATAGAGACAGGAAGTAAACAGAGCGTTACTGACAGACTGGGAAGAGAGGAGCCGCAACAATGGAGAATATGAGGAGAATAATCAACATTACAATAGGAAAACCTGCTCTAGTAGAGCCTGAAACAACATCAAGACAACATGAAAGAGTTTAATAGGTCACCGTTAAAGTTTAGTATTGGGTCATAAAATTCCTAAATAAAATTCACTGCAAAATGTAATTTTCTTATCTAGTATTTTTGTCTTTTTTCCAGCACAAATATGCAAACATTCCTAAATCAAGATACATTTACTTAAAAATAACAAAATATAAGTTTTCTGCTGAATTATTCTCATCTCATTCATTAGTTTAAATCTGTCTGTTTCAGCTCATGTTCCTTTGACGTTTCTGTCATTTGGCAAACGTTTGTTTGACGTGTCAGTGAATATATTTCAGCAGTGATGATTCCTCTGCATTAATTCATCTCGTTAGATTTGCCCTGATTAAACCGATAGCTAATAGTTGTTAATTATGCGGTGTTAATGATTAAAGCTGTTCATCTTTGGGTCACATTTAGATCTGTGGATGTTTCTCGTCTATCCAGCATCAGTATTCACTGCCGTCTCTCGCGATCTGTCCGTTTCCTTCAGAGCGGGAACTTCCTCTCAGATCCACTTCCTGTTGACGGATTCCCTCGTGTGTGTCGAGCCAGAGCAATGAAGCTCGTGCCACTCAGTGTCTTTGTAAAAGGCCAGGGACGTTTCTGTTTTTGTCTTTCTGACAGATGAAAGCTTGTGGAGAGATGGACGTTTATATAATTGCGATTCTCTTCAGCTCTTCATTTCCTTCTTTTGTTGCTCATGTAATGGTACAGAATGAGTGCTTTTCGTTTCCCTTCAGTATTTTTGCACAGGAACAAAAACTACCTGTGATATTAACATTATGTTTAAAAGCACTACTGTTCACATGTGTTTTTCTCTTCTGCTCACCAAGGCTGCATTTATTTGATCAGAAATACAGTAAAACAGTGAAATATTAATCCAGTGTAAATCATCTGTTCTCTATGTGAATATATAGTAAAGTGTAATTTATTCCTGTGATCAAAGCTGATGTTCAGCATCATTACTCCAGTCTTCAGTGTCACATGATCCTTCAGAAATCATTCATTTTGTTTTTCAGGATTCTTTGATGAATAGAAAGTTCAAAAGAGCAGCAATTATTTGAAATAAAATCGTTTGCTACATTATAAATGTCTTTACTGTAACTTTTGATTAATCGAATGCATCAGTGATTAATAAAACTATTAAACTTAAAAATATAGTTTTTTTTTAAATTATACATATTGAACATTTGATTACATCCATGTGACTATATAAATGGTAACATTTCAATCTGTGTGTGTGTGTGTGTGTGTGTGTGTGTGTGTGTGTGTGTGTGTGTGTGTGTGTGTGTGTGTGTGTCACAAACATATCCATATAATTTATTTTTATAGACTCCTTATTTATAAGCTAAACATCTGCTCACTGTATTTGCAACTGTCACACACACACACACACACACACACACACACACACACACACACACACACACACACCAGTAATGTCTTTAATGTTCTCCATCTGCTCCGTGTTCGAGTTATTCAGTGACATTCACACGTGTGGTGTGTAATTACATCTTGACGTGATGATGTCACTTCCTGTTGCTCTGGGTCAGTGACACGTGTGTTGTTCTGCGTTCAGACAGTGCGAGATCTGATTACTGATGATCTGATGATGTTTTCCTCAGAGAAGTTGCGCTGGTCTTTTCTCCTCTATTGTTCTGTATATCGAGTGAAACGCTTCTGGAACAAGAACAGATGTGGGCGGGGCTTGATGTCTGTGGTGAATTGATTGGATGGTTGTGGATTGCTATTGGCTGATCTCATTTGAGTGACAGGTTGCCCCGCCCTCATCATCAGAGAAGAGAAGAGAGGCTGCAAGAGGAACTTATTCTCATTCAAGATTATTAACACAATAATAATGCACACCTGTAAATCATTTAGAATAAACACTGTAATATTCTATAAAAAAATAAAATAAAATAAAAATAATATTTTGATTTCAAGGTGACTTTAAATAACAGCTTTGTGCTACAGCTGTTTTTATTTATTTATTTATATAATTTGGCTATTTTTTTATTTAATGTTATTTATTTTATTTTATTTTTATATATTTTAAATTTATTTAAATTTATTACATTTATTTATTTTTTTCTTTTCATCCCTCTGATGAATATTGGCAGAGCTGGAATCCAGTGTTTTGACTCTGAACGTGTTCATGTGTTTTACTGTGAATCTGCTTTGACTCTGATGTTCTGATTCGACCCTGATTATCCTGAGACACTTTTAATTACTCAAAACATAATTAATATTGAAACATTGGGTTGATAATGTCATTCTTTATTATTAAATAAACTGGTTTTCTCATGAGAAAAGCAGATCCCTTTCCAGGGAACTTGAGCTGCGTCGAGATGCTGTGGGAACGCCTCTGCGTGATTGCGTCGTGAAGCACATATGAAAAAGTCCAATGGCGTGACGGAACGTCATGTGACATCATCGACCAAGAAACTATAAAGCACACCTGAACCAAACAGCGCCAGCTTCTGTGTCTTCAGCAAGCACTCTATGTGAATCTATGAATCTAAGTAGGCCAAGAAGCCCTGACGCCTAACGATTTCCACCCCATTATACGGTGCCCTCAGGGGGGCGGTCTGCCAACCCCGCATGCATGCTGGCACTGTTGTGTCTGAACACATTCATTGAACGATAGTTCATGAACTCGTTCATATTTTGGGCGAATGTGAACTGAACGTACTGTATTACTGCCTGATGAACGTTACTGTGAACTCGTTCATTCTGGTGTCTGTGAACGGCACGCTCTCTCAGTTTAACTTCATTCAATAGGATGCCAGATTTCTGTAGAGCCTTCCAGGCGAAAACCCGGCTAAAACACACTGTAAACAGGCCTTAATATGTAGCGGAAAAAACACCCAGTCTGGCAACACAGCCACCAGTGTCGCACCGCCGCATGCGTAATCAAAACAAAAAGCAGCATGTAGGCGACATCGCGGCAAAGCAGCGAGGAGGCGTCGTATGATCATTTAAACGAGTTTTATGACAAGGTCGGTGAGGGTGGGAAAAATCTTACATGTCTGTGCAAACTTTGCCCGCCGGCTTTCAGAAAGAAAATCCGCACTTGTTGGACCGCTGCCTGGTATGTTTTTCCAAGATTCCAGTATTCCTTTTTAGTATATACTGAAATGGAATTTGAAATGGAAAATTATTAAAATTGAAAAACATTTGCACCCTAAGGAACACTGTCCTGTTTTTCTTTGAATAAATCCTCATTAAAAAAGACCATTCAAGCAGCACGTTTTTCCTCATGGTTTTGAGAATATAGGCTACTGTAGGGGTGAAAGCTGCAGCTGCTACTAGTGTGGACTGAATGGACAGCAACAAAGCGTCAAAGCAACAATGGGTAAATGCTGTCCCCTCAATGCTAATGTAAACCCTGGTTGGATAAGGATTCAAAATTGGATATGAAGATCAAATCTGACGCATAGCTTCAGTTTTAAAACTGATAAAAATAATTGCTGTCTGTGGTTCTATATGGGCTGTGGCAATAATTTTGAAAAATAATAGCTCGCAGCAACATATGGAAAAAAAGAACTATGAACTATTTCATTTTTGGAACTGAAGTATGAACTATGAACTGAACTAGTTCATTTTAAAATTTGTGAACTGAACTTTGAAATAGTTCATGTAGAAAGTGAACTTTCCCAACACTGCATGCCGGGGCACAGAGGGTCTCAGCGAGTGTTACCCGAGGGTCGCTCGCTCCAGAGCAGTCAGGCCAGCTGTTCCCGCTTCAGGGCACTGTGCTCGAAATACACCAGAGGCTAGTCTCGAGAGACTGGTACCCTTAGTAGATTTCTGGCAGATTGGAAACATCTACCAAATATATCTCGCTGGGTCCTGTGGGTCCTGGGTCCTACCCACTGTGGTTGGCCCCGAGCAGGCTTTGGTTATGGAACATGAAGGAAAAGCTATTCTGCAAAAGTAGGCTATAGAACGGGTTCCTCCACCCCGAGGTGATGGAGAGGACTATGGGAGGACTTTGGTCGAGCCGAGGTCGACCTGTTCGCACCCCATGAGACGACATATTGTCCACTGTGGTTCTCAGCCCCTCTGGGGTTAGACAGTATGGTGCAGAAGTGGCCGAGGTCACGTCTGTACGCATTTCCCCCGATTGCTCTGCTCCCAGGAGTTCTGGAGAGAGTTCGCCGGGATGGAGTCAGTCTACTGCTAGTAGCCCTGTTCTGGCCGGCCCGAGTGTGGTTCGCATACCTAGAGATTCGGATCAGGAGGGACCTACTCTGGGTCGATCCTTCACCCCCGCCCAGAACTGTGGAAACCGTGGGCTTGGCCTCTGAGGGGGTCCAGCTCATACGTTCTGGTCTCTCACCTGAGGTTGTGGAGCCCATCCTCCACTCCAGAGCTCCGTCCACAAGAAAAACTGTATGCCTTGAAGTGGAGATTATTCACTTCCTGGTGTGGAGAGCACCGGAGTGCTGGAGTTCCTGCAGGAGCGCTTCTCCGCGGGGTTATCCCCCTCACACTGAAGGTGTACGTGGCGGCACTAGCTGTTTACCACATCCCTTTGAGTGGAGTATCTCTGGGGAGACACCCACTAATAACCCGTTTCCTTCATGGCACTGTGAGGCTGAGGCCTGCGGTCCGCACGAGGGTGCCGACATGGGACTTGGCCGTTGTACTAGAAGGCCTCTCCCTAGCTCTGTGCGAGCCCATTGAGGAAGTTTCTGAGAAATATCTCATTCTAAAGACTGTCTATCTCCTATCTCTCGCTATTTCATCTCTCAAGAGAATTGGAGACATTTAAGCACTTTCGGCATCTCCCTCGTGCATGGAATTTGCTCCTGGTATGGTAAGGGGTTTTCTTCACCCTAAGACGAGGTTACGTTCCTAAGGTTCCTACTAATACTGTAAGACCTTGAGTACTGCAGGCCTTCTGTCCTCCTCCGGACGTCAGACCAAGAGAAAGTTTATCTGCTCTGCCCTGTCAGGGGGCCTTCGATGCTTATGTCCACAGAACTGTGGAGAAAGTCTGAACACTTCATTTGCTTTGGGGTTCCCACAAATGGGTGTCCTGCATCTAAGCAGAGGATGAAGGTGGTCGAGGCCATCTCATTGCTTATGAGTCGGCCAGTCAGCCTTCACCTTTGGCTGTACGAGCTCACTCCACTAGGAGTATGGCTGCTTCCAAAGCATTACTGTCAGGAGTTTCCCTCCAAGATGTTTGTGAAGCGGCAGGCTAGTCCTCACCGCACACATTCGTGAGGCTTCACTGCCTGGACCGCGGCTGCAATCCAGGGGCGCAGGTGCTCTCGCCTGAATGTGCGCATTGATTTCACACAGACGGACACTTTCTCTTATGGCGGCGTGGGTATTAGCATTCCCACAGTGTTTCGACGCAGCTCGAGTTCCCTTGAAAGGGAATGTCTCGGGTTACGATTTAACCCTAGTTTCCTGAAGAGGGAACGAGATGCTGCGTCGCCCTGCCACACTACCGGCATGCCCGTGATCGACTTGCTTCTGCCTATCAGAAGCTGTCGCTGTTGGGTTCAGGTGTGCTTTATAGTTTCCTGGTCGTTGATGTCACGCCATTGGACTGATTTCATGCATGCTTCATGGCGCAGTCACGCAGGGCCGTTCCCACAGTGTTTCGACGCAGCTCAAGTTCCCTCTTCAGGGTTAGGGTAACATACGTAAGACATTCACTGTATGTACAAGTATGGACTGACTCCACATGTTCGCTGTCCGGATGTTTCTTTGATTTGGGTTTTGATGAGGAACATCAAATTCAGAAAAAGATTCTGATTTCATAATGACTGTTTATCTAGAGCAGGGGTGTCAAACTCATTTTCACTGAGGGCCACTTCAGCATTATGGCTGCCCTCAAAGGGCCGGTTGTAACTGTAAGACTTTTAAAATGTTAATATAGTGTCTCTTTATTTGATTATTACTTATTTAAGTTACAAATATTGTATATGCATTTGGAGGGGTGTTTCTAGGTTTTAAAAACATCAGGGGATGAGCCCGAAACATCAGGGGCTGGGTAATAATGATTTGATACAGAGAATAATGTATTATTGTATATATGCAAGGGTAAACTGGCTCAAAAATTCAGCCCTGGCACTGTAGCCACACCAGCACACATTACCACACAGTCATGCTTATTCAAATGTGAGGTAGTTAGGGGGGTTCGGGGACATGCTCCCCCGAGAAAATTTGGATTTCTCGGACCTACATATGTGCATTTTAAGGTGTTTAAAGGCCAAAAAATTTGATAACAATAGCTTTAAAAGCATGTCAGTGGGCAGTAGCATAAATTATTTGTCAAGATAACAGATTCTTAAAAATGAGAATGAGGATAAATATTGCAATGAATGATCCACACTACAAAATGGAAATGCAGAATGTTTCTGCTTATTGTTGACAATACACAATCACATATTCCAAACAGGAATGGCCTTAAATGAGAAATCTTTCAAGGATTATTTTGCATAGATGTTACATTTCAATCGAACACCAGTGCAATCTTTTTGTGTCCAGAGGCAAATGAGCAATTTATATTAGCATTAAAGATTGGTTTCAGCAACTTGTTTCTTTCCTGAGTTAATCATTGTTTTTGGCACTAATCAGTTTTAAGTTCAATTGTTTACTCATAAAGACAGTCACTTGTCGCCACCTACTGGCTTAATGATGCAAGTGGCGCAAACACAGATAAGCGGAGTGATCCAAATGGTGCAAAGGTTAAGTATACAGTATATTAAAATATATTAAAATAATATAAAATATCAATATATTATTCTTCAATCAGTTCTATGCAGCAGAATCAGATTTAACAGATTTATTTTTTGACCAATTGTCAAAATAAAGTATAGTCCTACAAAGCTATTTTTAATCAAACCATGAGCAGAGCAGGGAGAGGACCAGTGAACGAGAGTAATTTTACCAGTGTTGCCCAGCACGGCTATACACACCATGACTATACACATGTTACAGCACAGTAGTGCTATTGCAAAAAGAAACAAGTCCAGAGAAATTTCATGTCGGCACGTTTTTTTTAGCGGACTTTGCCTTTCCGGTGAGCGTGAGCAGAGCTCGCAACACACACACACACACACACACACACGGAGGTTGCTTGCGGAACATGAGCAGAACGCGCTGTAAACACGGAGCGGAGAGCACAGCGCACACACACAGCGGAACGCGCCTAGAAGTTATGCATCTTCGGAAGCGGACTCGCACGCAAAGTCATAAAACACGTTGAGCCAGTCAAACCATCGCCGAACACGGAGGGGCGCGGCGGCTTTTTAGTATCTTTCGGCCAAAAAACGAAAATGTTATTTTCGGCCGAAATTTTTCGGCAGCCTAAATTTCCATATGCTCTCGCGGGCCATATAAAATAACTTGGCGGGCCGGATTTGGCCCGCGGGCCTTGAGTTTGACACATGTGATCTAGAGCATAAAGTCCATCAGAACATCAGGGTTAGATCCAACCTCATGTGATCGCTGGAAAACAGCTGTGAGATTTCTGCTTCATCTCCTTCATTGATCTGATAAAATATCAATAAAATGTCTGATATAAGCAGTTTTCTATGGAAGCTTTCTTTCGCCACAGAAAAAAAAAATAGGAACTTTTTATCTCTCAATTCTGACTTTACTTCTTGACATTCCAAGTTTATATCTCACAATTCAGTATTTATAACTCGAAATGGCCTTCGCTAACCTTCTGCATGTTTTTATTCTGTGGCTTCCATAGATTTCAGATGAGCTGCTCTGGTTAGTGATGAAACATCTGATGAATGAACATGCAAACTAAACCTCTCTCTCTCTCTCTCTCTCTCTCTCTCTCTCTCTCTCTCTCTCTCTCTCTCTCTCTCTCTCTCTCTCTGTCTGCAGGAGACTCGTCTCAAGCCGGTGAGTTCTGCGTTATTCTTCTCTTCTGCTGATCTTTATAAAGATGTCATGAACCGCTGAAGGTCGAGAGAGTGACATTCATGTCAAACAGCGTTATTTCTCTCTTTCTGTTGATGATGCAGGATAAACACACACACACACACACACACACACACACACACACACACACACACACATATATATACACACTGTATAAAGAGAGAGAGAAAGAGTGTGTGTGTGTGTGTGTGTGTGTGTGTGTGTGTGTGTGTGTGTGTGTGTGTGTCAGTGAGTGTGTATGTGTGTGTGTATCAGTGAGTGTGTGTGTACTGTATGTGTGTGTATGTGTGAGTGTGTGTGTGAGTGTACATCAGTGAAATGTGCTCTCTCTCTCTCTCTCTCTCTCTCTCTCTCTCTTCATAATGGTGTTTGAGACTGTATTGGTTTCAATCAATCACTCTGTTAGAGCTGAATGTGTTGACAGCTCGAGTTCACTGAAGACATATGAGACTGAGAAATGAAATGACTGGAGACTTTTGACTTTCACACACTCTTATTGACCATGTTCAACTGAATATATACACACACACACACACACACACACACACACACACACAGACACTGGCGTTTGATGATTCCAATGCCATTTGCTGCTGTTTTATGTGAGTGTTTTATCACATCATGAGGTGTGTGAACTGTGTGTCCAGGTCAGGTGGTTTTACTTGAGTTCCTTTATTTCCTCCATGTAATGTGTTTGATGAAAGGAAGACACGGCTGTCGGTTAGTGGTGTAAATGAGCTGAAGACACCGGTGTCTCGCTCTCGCTCCGCGGAGATCCAGATGAGGAAAGATGGAGGCTTGTTCAGCAAATCCTCCTCCTCATGTGGGATTCAGACACACTCCAGAGGAATTATGGGAAATGTAGTCCATGGAAGTAAAGCGGCTTATCCGCCGCACTCCTGACCAAACGGTTTAAGCCTGAGAGATAAAGAGAGAGTGTGTGTGTGTGTGTGTGTGTGTGTGTGTGTGTGTGTGTGTGTGTGTGTGTGTGTGTGTGTGTGAGAGAGAGAAAGAGATCTGGAAGAGTGAAGCGTGGGAATGCGCTGAAGTGCTGTCAGAAAGAGTGTGTAGATGTTGTGTGTCTATGTGTGTTTCTGAGGCACATTAATGCTCATCTGTTCCAATCACTGGCATTTTACTAGCAGTTCATTATCAGTTAAATGAAATAAAAAATTAAATGAAAATGGAAAATATAAAAGCTAATTCAAAACAATAATAAATACAGATTATTGTTTTGAAATAGCTTTTGTATTTTCCATTTATTTATTTATTTATTATTATTTTTATTATTATAAATAGTTTTGGTTATTTTTAAATATTCCTATTTAGGTGTACTGTACTTGTATTTCAGTTTATTTCCATCTCTGCAGATATTGTGTGTGTGTGTTTGTGTGTAACTGTCCTTCATCTGCCGTCACGCGTCCTGAACTCATCGAGTGTGTCTGATCCACAATATGATTCAGAATCAAGCATCAGTAAATCAGCCCCTGCGGTGTGTGTTCACAGAGACCGCATCAGCAACAGTGTGTGTGTGTGTGTGTGTGTGTGTGTCTGGCAGCTTTGCCTTCAGAAATCTTCCCTCACTGAATCTAATTAAAATTAGAGAGAGAGAGAGAGAGAGAGAGAGAGAGAGATGATACATGTATTATTGGAATTACAATTGTTTCAATGTATTGCCAAAACATTTCCAATTTTTACAGTGAATCATCATGCATGTACATATACATAAAGTAAGTAGAACCCTTTATCAACATTTTAGAATTCTATGAACAATTTAGAATTCACTGTGTGTGTGCATGTGTGTGTGTGTGTGTGTGTGTGTGTGTGTGTGTGTGTGTGTGTGTGTGTGTGTGTGTGTGTGTGTGTGTGTGTGTGTGCGCGTGTGCATGTGTGCTAGTGTTGTAGTACTCGAGATCGGTCTTGGTCTCCAGACCACTTTTAAAGGTCTTGGTCTCGTCTCGGTCTCAGACGATGAGGACTCGGGATTTTATTTCAAGACCATTCAAGACCACAACTTAGCCTGTGTTACCCCTGCTGCCTTGAGCGCAGTGCGATTTTATTCCCGCTGCTAGGCAGCCTGGACACCATGGACACCAATCACAGAACGGGGAGGGAGCAGCAAGACGATGATGACGTCTATGCGACACACCGAAGCAGTTTGTTTATATCTGTGGATCCAACATGGCAGCAGACGCGAAGTTACCTTTCGATGCAGCCTTAGATAGTGTTCTAAGTAGTTTAGAATGCAAGTTTATTTCGTCTTCTTCCTCGTCGAATTTCTGTCGCTCTACATACGTCATCTGGTATAATTGAAACGATTGGCTATGAGCTACGTACAGGCCAGTGGCGATTTCTTTAAGACTGCAAGGGAAGCTCGGCTTCCCCTATGTCAAAAAATGAATGGTCAAATATGTACTATTGTATTAACATTTTATTGACTAAAATGCGTTAGAAAACGTTCATCTCAAAGACGAGTTCGTTCAGAATCAGTTACAGGTCGGCTGACTCGATTTCCTTCTCATACATTCCCGTAGCGTCACAGTGCATTTCCATGTTGAAGCCCAGCGTCCGTTGACTTCAATGGGGCTGCTTCGAACAGTTTTTTTCAGCGCTTCGAAACTAGACGTTCATTGGATAAATGCTGCGATTATGTCCCTCCCACGGACGCTCAGCGTCTCTGGGGGTGAATGGGGAGTGGGCTGGCCCGGACTCCGGGCTTCCGCGTGATGATTGGAGGGTCTGTCGAAAGGCTGCGTATCCTTTTGATTGACAGCGATTTCATACAATAAAAAGTCGCTGATATTGAAGCTGTTCGAGCTCAGTCCCATCGCGTATTTTTCAAAGACAAACTGCTGCAACCTATTTCTTGGTATTTGCTTGTCGAAATTGCTAGCCAATTTTTATAATGCATTTCACACAATTATACATTTATACCTTTATTATATTATTACTTATTATATTTTTTATATTATTATTATTAGTAATAATTCAAAATAATTATTAAAATAATTAAAAATATACATTATTAGTAGCATTATTATTATACTTTATTATATTATTTATACCTTTATTATATTATTACATACATTTTTCACAGAGCATTTTCTTGAAAAGGAATGTAGAATTTACGTATAAATAAATGAATTATTTTTATGATGTAGGCCAAAAATGAGCTTCCCCTCTTTGAAAGACCAGCAGCCGCCACTGGTACAGGCGCATTTGATAGACATTCGTATCGCCCAATAAACGGCTCTGGGCATTCGTAAACCACGCCTCAAATACGAGAAAATGAACATGTGGTTCCCAGACCACGTCTCAATGAGACGAGGTCTGACGTTAGCCAGGCTAACCACAACTGAGGCATATCACGAAATGATTTGATAACATCACTACTGTAATTAGACGTTAAACTTCCGACCAAGAGCTTGACTCATGTCTAATTTTAAATGTTTTTCGTTTTTACTGATTGTTTACGGTGGCAATCCCCGTCCACCCCGCACACACACTCCACGCGTGAAATGACCGCGGGAGACAGGAGAGCAAGCTGTGCCGTCACCGTGGCTGTCGTCAGCCAAATCCACAGCTGCCAACTCTCAAGCATTCAGCGTGAGACTCGCGCAATTTACACTTTTCACACACTTCACGCCACACATCCATTTTCTCACGCACAGAAAAATCGCGAGGCAAAGAGGACACGGAGACCGACAGACAAGACAGAGCAGTTACTGATGATATATAAAAAATCAGTTCTCAGATTCTGTCTATTCTATTACGAAATTCAAACAATAAATGCCGTTTTGGCGCTTGTAAATGTGACAGTGCCTCAGTTCAAGCGGCACGTGAACAGATCATCTCTAGCTAATAAATAAACACGAATAAACAATGTTGAAAGATACAGTAGGCTATAACTTACCGAAATGTATATTCCTCATACATAATATCGATCACTCAGTGTTTTTCTCAAGAGGTAAAACAGCAGGAGAACAATTGTCACATAACATTTACCTCAGGAAAGCCATTTAATGACCATAATATATAACAAGTTTAGTTGGCTAGAAAAAAAATAGCTGATTATTTAGCTAAATATGTGTAGCTATATTACATATTACATATAAAGTTGTTATTATAAGTGTGTTTACAGCATTATGTGAGATTTTTTATGTGATGTGTACCTAATCTTTATCCAAATGAGTCAATATTGAATCAAATCGCAAGAATTTAATTGAATTTAAATTGTGAAATTTGTGTCAAGCAATAAAAATTGTAGCTTAGCAGAAATTGTACCATGTAAATATTGTAACGTTGTCACTAAATCTAATAAAATTCTGTTTAATTGCTAAAATGTTTTGACAATCACAATTATATATATAATAATTTGCCTACTAGGCAAGACTTAATGCATGGATTTGTATGA
>NC_138222.1:71010493-71022993 GCF_964197995.2 Scardinius erythrophthalmus | reverse complement strand
TGATTAATGGAAAAAGATGACCATACCCCTCAACCCATTCATTTAGGGCGTCTGGGTCTTTCAAAAAAACTTGATAATCTGTGCTCAAGTCCTTGAAAATCTCACCACTTCTTTGGCTCAAGTCTTGCAAATCACTTCTCAGGATATGTCCCAGCTTGTTGCACCCAGCCGCTAACAGTCGTGCTCGCACATTCTCAGATGACAACAGTCTTGAAGATAAAAAGGAGTTAAAAAACAATGGTTCCTCAAACAACCAATGACCAGCAGGTGTATTAGGTGGTCTTGATACGGTAAAAACCTTCCAGGCCTCCAGCACAGATCTATAAAAGGGGGTGAGATCCACCATTTCTTTCTTTTGCAAATTCATTAAAAACAAATGTTTGAAAACCTCAAAAGAGCTGTTGCAGTGTCCATCCAGGCAGAGTTTTTATTAAACAAGAGTCTTTGGGCTGTCTGCAGCCGAAAAGTCATTATCCTGGACTTGATATCCACCAAGCCCTGCCCGCCTTCTTGTACTGGGAGATACAAAGCCGCTCCTCGAATCCTGTGTTGTCCTGACCAGAAAAAGGTCACCAAACTCCTTTGAATGCTTTGGATTAATCCTGTAGGTGGCTGCAGTACACACAGTTTATGCCAAAGAGTAGAAGCCACTAAATTATTAGCGACCAAAACTCTTCCCCTGTAGGACAACTGGGGTAGCAACCATTTCTATCGAGACAATCGGGTACACACTCTTTCCTCTAAACCCTCCCAATTTAACTTTTGAAACTCACTTTTCCCAAAATAAACACTTAAAATCTTTAACCCCTCTCTTTTCCATGTAAGATCTCCTGGCAACTGTGGAAGATTTTCAACAGAAAACTGCCCTGCCCAAAAAGCCTCACTTTTGTCCCAGTTCACTTTCGCCGATGAAGCCTTTTCATACACATTGAGTGCATTAACCAGGGCCTTAATATATTTTTCATGATTAACAAACACAGTCACATCATCAGCATAAGCACTTACAGTAATACTTGAACTCTGAGATAAACCAGGAGCAATAAAACCAGACAAAGTTTTACGTGAATTAAAAAGTAGAGGCTCAATAGCAATGCTATACAGTTGCCCTTGTCTGATACCCCTTGAAACTGGGATTGGCCGGCTTAACCCACCTCCCACTTTAACAATGCAAGCAGCACCAGAATACAGCAATTTGACCATGTTTAAGAAAGAATCACCAATACCAAAAGCTTTTAAAACATTAAAAAGATAACCATGATCAACCCGATCAAAGGCTTTCTCTTGATCTAAAGAAATTAAACCAACTTTCATTACAAATATCTAAAATATCCCGAATTAAAAAACAAATGATCCATTATTGTTCTTTCTGGGATACAATAAGTTTGATCTTTTTGTACAATGAAGTTGAGATATTTTTTAAGTCTGTTAGCAAGACATCATTTTGTAATCAGTAGTCAGTAATGCAACAGGTCTCCAATTTTTTAAAAGAGATAAATCTCCCTTTTTTGGTAATAAAGCTAGCACAGCGCGTTGACAAGATATAGGCAAACAACCATCTTTGCTACATTCACAGAAAACCTCATATAAGTCTTCTCCAATACGGTTCCAGAAACGCTTGTAAAATTCAGACGGCAACCCATCAATACCAGGAGATCGTCCAATACCAAGCTGACCAACTGCAGAAGTGAGTTCTTGAAGAGATAGTTCAGTGTCCAAGGCAGTCTTAGAGTCTGAGTCTATTTGAGGCAAGTCTTGAATTATCTGCTCGGCACAGTCAGTATCACATTGTTCAGCAGCATAAAGACTAGAATAAAAAGTCACTGCATGATGCCTCATCTCCGTAATATTACTGGTCACCCTCCCATCAGGAAGGCGAAGACATGACATCTGTTTCTGTTGTGCCACTTTGTGCTCCAAATTAAAAAAATAAGCACTAGGAGCATCCATGTCATTAACAGAGACAAAACGAGACCTTACAAGAGCTCCCTTCACCCTTTCATTCAAATACAACCCCAGTTCCCTTTTTTTTCTTGCAGGTTGTTAAACAGATTAGGATCATATCTATTAATTAGATCCACCTCCATATTTGATATGTCCTTTTCAATTAACTGAATAATTTCTCTTAATTTAATAGTGGAATTAGCAGTATGTTGCAAACAAAACAATTTAATGTTTGTTTTCCCTATTTCCCACCACTGTTTTACATTTTCAAAAGTGCCTTTACACAACCTCCACTGTTGCCAAAAAGTCTCAAAATGTTTACAAAAATTAAGATCCTTGAAGCAATTTAGTGTTAAAATGCCAATAAGAAGACTTCTTTGTACACTTGGACATATTTATAGTAAGAGAAACCAAATGATGATCTGTGTACCCTACTGGAATAATACAACAATCAATACTCCGACTACTAAGATGATTGGACATATACAGTAGATCCTATCCAATCGAGCAGCACTGACTCTGTTATCTGTCATTTTAATCCAAGTATATTGTCTCACTTGTGGATGTTTGACCTGCCACATATCTAAATTTCATTTCATAGCATTTCTTAATATACTGAAAAAGATGTCGTTCATGTCCCACATTAGGTGCGTATGCATTTACAAAGTAAAAAAGAAACCCATCAATATCAGCCTTTACTATTACTAATCTTCCATTTACAGGTTCCTCTTTTTTTAAAACCTTAACTCTTAGATCTGGAGAGAATAAGATTGCCAACCCAGCACTCACATTTGTTTTATGGCTAAGTATGTATTGCCCTTTCCACCATAATCCCCACTCAAATTCATTAGCAATATCGCTATGTGTTTCTTGAAGGAAAATAACATTTAGGTTTTTTTTGCTCTATTGTTTCAGAAACAAGAGCACGCTTACATTCATCCCTTCCACCATTAATATTAAGTGAGCCAACCCTCAATACTTCCATTAAAAAGACTGGAAGAAAGAGCAAACAGGCAGAAAAGAGCAGAAATATAGAAAAAAAACACCATGTGAAGCTTAAAAAAAATCTATTAGAACAGTACTTTTGACGTTCTCTTTTTCTGTATTTTTCGAGCCTTTCTAACAGTGGTTAAATGTTTCTTCAGACGAAACCTCTTCTTTTCGCTCAGGAGATCAACCCCCACAGTCTCCTGAAGAAATGTAACTGACTTAACAAATTTCTTTACATCCGGAAAGAATTCTTTAACATCAACCTGCTTTCCAAAAGTATTATCCAGAAACTGATCAATTTCCTCTAAAGTAAATAAAGAGAGCTCCTTCTGGGAATCTTGAGAGCTCTCTTCAAACCCATACTGTGAGCAGGAGTCCATATCCAACACAGAAGCAGACTCATCTGACAAATCATCCTCTGCTGCTGTCATTGAATCTGTTCGACTCTTCTCTGCATCACACACAAACTGAGCAGAACTAGTACTTGGCAACACATTCTCGTCACATTTATTGTCCTGTTCAACAACTAAGTGCTCTTTACTCTTAACCACATCATCATCAGTACATGAACTTGTTGCCGCTACCACTGGCATCTCTGAGGTATTCCCTGCTACATTTAAAACCACGTTCACCTCTGACTGCCTTACCTCCGTGAGGCCTGAAATCTCCTCCTGACCCGTCTGTTTGGATGAAGCCTGAGCATCAGTCTCTATCACTGGGCCGATGTTCTCCTGTCCACGATCTTTACGCGGACACATCTGCCGTTTATGGCCGGCATCGCCGCGTTCAAAACAACGCAAACTTCCGGTAGTTGCATAAATCATATGCTCCCCCTTCATGTTTTATACGAAAAGAAACGTTAAGTATGCGATCTGGTGATTCTAAAAACATGTACACCTGTCTCCTAAAAGACATAACATGCTTCAAAGACGGGTTCTTACACCCCAGAGAAATCGCTCTGAATGGACTCGCAATCTTGCCAAACCGCACTAATTCACGCTCCAATACGTCATCAGAGATGAACGGCGGGACGTTCGAAATCACTACTCTACTCGATGCATTATGCAGCGGTGTAACTTGCACTAATTCCTCTTTAATGATAAGCCACTTTCGTCGATCACTTGATTTACAAGTTGTTGTTGTTTCAAAAAAATGACTACAGCTCTATTCATTCTAGAAGCAGAGGAAATATTCTCATGTCCTATCTTCTCTCCTACCGCAACTAAAACATCCTCCACCGTCACTCCGTCCTCCGGCGTACACCTGAAGCCATTGCGCAGAGAGATGGATGGCGTCTCCACGTGGAACGCCATCCTCCTCTTACACAACTCCCTCTTTTCCACAAAAAATTAACTAACTAATACCAAACCATACAAAAGTACATAAAAAGAAAAAAAAGAAAAAAAGGTGAAACTTTCACAGCTTCACTCCCGCCCAGCACTACTCTCACCCACAACCTCCCAACATGCACCACGTGAGAGAGAGAGACAGAGAGAGAGAGAGAGAGAGAGAGAGAGAGAGAGAGGGAGAGAGAGAGGGAGATAGAGAGAGAGAGAGAGAGAGAGAGAGAGAGAGAGAGAGAGAGAGAGAGACAGAGAGAGAGAGAGAGAGAGAGAGAGAGAGGGAGAGAGAGAGGGAGATAGAGAGAGAGAGAGAGAGAGAGAGAGAGAGAGAGAGAGAGAGAGAGAGAGAGAGAGAGAGAGACAGAGAGAGAGAGAGAGAGAGAGAGAGAGAGAGAGACAGAGAGAGAGAGAGAGAGAGAGAGAGAGAGGGAGAGAGAGAGGGAGATAGAGAGAGAGAGAGAGAGAGAGAGAGAGAGAGAGAGAGACAGAGAGAGATCTGAGGGGGCGTCACATTGATGGCTGAGAGGCATAAGAAGTCTAAAGTGGCGTTCATGCTGTCCTAGAAATGCGACTCTCAGACATCTGTACACTGTAGAAAGAAAATGGGAAAGAGGAAAGATTGTATAACAGACTGATTCAGAGAATAATACGCTTTATTCTTTTAACTGAAAGATAAGATGCTGCCATGACGCTCAGGTCAGTATAAACAGATAATCTTTAATACGATAAAAAAGGGGTAGGTAACACTTTACAATAACAGTACATGAATAATCATGTATTAATACCAGAATTAATAGTTCAACATGAACTCATAATTAGTGAAATTATGAACTGATCATGAATGAATTAACATTCATCAGGATTCATAAGGATTCATGCATGAATAACAGCAGCCTTAAATACATGTTAGTACATGCTTGACAATGAATGCATTAATTAACATTTATGGGTAAACTAAATTAATCAGGGTCATTAAGAAGAAAAGAATAAGAAATATGTTGACTTTGAAAAAAATTTAATTTTTTTTTATTGTCATAATTTAAACTCTTGACATCAGCAGCTTTGCCATAAACATTACTGAACAGCACAGGGTTAGTTTGTCATTAATTTCACTGCTCCTCCTTATCAAACATAGAAAATGCGAAATCTACTAATAATTTATCTTAAAAGGTCTCAATCTTTTTTTGAGATATTATATGAGAGTTTTGTTATATTCTCTTTCCCATCAAACTAAACCTACTGATAATAGGAAAATAATGCAACAAAGATTGTTCTGGCTTTACAGCAGATCTAGAAGAGAGTCGTTGTCCAGTTAAAGTAAGTTCAGCATTGATTCATTTCTGTTGTAAAAATCCTTAATGATCTGTAGAAAACAGCAATGTCATCGTCTAGCTCAGTTCAGTTCTCATACAATGTTGTCAAAGCAGGAAGATCAAAAATATTAAGAATAATAAGTTCTTAATATAATTTTCCTGGATATTAACGGGTCAGGGGAATGTTTGCTGGGATCAGTAGTTCACTCTCCATCCAGACACCGGTCTTGATGATGATACTGTACCTCAGTTCTCTGACCACAACATCACTTAACTGGGCTAAATACTAGTTGTACAAGTACAAGTTTATTTGATAGTAATTTCATGATAAATCATGAGTTGAATTTGGTAAGTAGTTAACAGTGAATTAATTATGATGTGCCCCCTCAAGTAAAGGCATGACACATTAACTGAAATATGAAGTTATCTGTCTGTCGGTCCTCAACTCCAGCTGTTGTCATCAGTATCATCCTCTTGTTAGTGGATGTTTCCTGATCTCAGCTCTGTGTGATGGGCGTCAGACTCTTCGGTAGCCGCTCCGCTCGTTCATTCGTCCTCCTGGTTGTCAGTTATTGAGGGACAAGCCGCTTCTGTTTTCCCAACATTTTGTCTTTTGCTTCAGTGTGACTCCCGTTGTGCGGCCGTTAATCGCAGGGCCCGTGAAGAACGAGTCCATCAAGAGCGTGGAGCACAAGAGCCGCGTGATTGTGAAGAATGGACACAATAGCTGGTGATTTCAGTGTGTACTCTCGCTTTGATTACGCCGATCTACTGCCAATCTCAGAGGCAAGACGACTGAAACCAACATCTCCAGACAAAATCACGTCTCTTCAGACACACGTGTGATTCAGAGAGAAGTCAAGAGGTCAGAGGAGCTTTTATACACAAACCACAGGAAAAACTCCACTGTTTGAACAACCGCAAGATTCAAGGAGAAAATGAAAAGCACAGAAAAGAAATCCGCCGTCTACATGTTGTCCAGGTTAATCTCCACCGCATCTTCATTCTCTGACATCATCGTTCCCCGCTCCGTGAATAATCCCCACTGTGCGCAAACGGCACTTTGAAACCTTTCAGCACCGCCACTCTGTGTTTGTGATTTCAGCTTCAGATTTTGAGCACAACTTGGTTAGACATGCAGCTTTGACTTTCTAGGAATTTTAGAGTCCAAATTATTTGATCAAATATATATTTTGAATCAAATAAAATTGTTTAGTTCAGTACATTTGCTTTACGATAAACATATACTTCTGTTACTTTGTTTTACACATTACATCACAAGTCCTTTCACTTACAAATCATTAATGAATTCCAACCATTTCCGTTCAGATCTGTGCAGATAGCAGGGTAATAAATGATTATATATATTATTATCATAATTGCTCCACCATGTAACACTGTTCTCTAGTGTAACTGTAGCTGATTAGTGTTATTAAAGAAATGCAATCATCTTGATGTTTTGTTTTGTTTTCCCTAGATTCAGACGCAGCTCGATCAGAGTATAGAGTCTGAACTCGTGTCATGTGTGTGTGTGTTTCCGTGTGATGTTACAGGTGCGGATGTTAATTGTGCGTGTCGTGCCTGATAGCAGGTGTGGCTTTAACTCGGTGCATTGAGCCGATTGGCTGGCTGATGGCCATTTCCCAGAATGCTTCAGTCAGAGCGCTTGCCCGTGACTCCACTTCTGCTAATGATCCCTGGATGAGAGCGCTAGTCAGAGATGAACGACAGATGTCTACACACTCTTTTGTTTGCCGTCGCTCTTGACAGCTCAGTGACAGCTGCTACCACACTGCTGTGTTTGACACACACACACACACTCACACACTCTCTCACACACACACACACACACACTCACTCACTCACTCACAGAGATTGTTTCAGCTTTACAGCAGCTCTAGAATAAAGTTATTGTCCAGCTAAAGTTAGTTTTGATTGATTAATTTCCGTTGTAAAGATCATTAGTTATTAACTTAGGGGCCGCTAACACACACCGTTCTAACAGAAAAAAGAAAACTTTGTTCAGAACTGCGTTCTGTTCGTTCATTTACAGTACACGGCAATGGCGTTTTGGTGGCCTGAGAAAGCAAACTTTGTTGTAGGTTTCAAAGTCCAAGTTTTTCAAAAACAAGTTTTGAAAATGATACCCAGCAAACAATAGCCGTTATTTCTCCGTCTCGTTTATCTAGACCCGATATAGTCCAGCTATGAGTAGGTTAACTATACTTAACTGATATAGACTGCCTAAGAGTAACACACAACTAGACAAAATAACCTTGAGTTTGGAGACATGTCGGTTTGGCCAAAATAACTTGCGAGATGTATGATACTCCAGCAAAGCCAACAGTGATTACAAGGTGTTTGGTTTCATTTCTTCACTCATTTCATTTCTTTGTTGTCTAATTGATGACTAGTCTATTCTTGGGCGATAGGTTAGACGTCTATTAGATGTTCACTGAGCCCAAATTCTGCCTTGTTTTAGCCTAGACGTCTAGGCTGTGTTTGGACGGATATTAGACGTCTTTAGAACGCAAAACTGCTGCTGGGGACTTTTATCATCTCTGTGTAAACTTCAAGAACGTGAATCGGTGAAAATGGTGACGCATGAACATGTGTATTACGTGTTTAGTATATGCATATGCGTGCGGGCACGTAGTCTTTCTTTACAAAGTGATATCACCTATTACTTGTCTGACTGCATAATGAAGCGTTTTTAGTCATTTCTTCTTTCGCCATTCTTCTTATGCTGTAACAAGTACATCAGGTGTTATGGGAAGTGTTCCTGGTTCTGGCTGACCTCATAATATTAACTCTATTCACCTGTAGTTGCGCTGCTCATTGTTTTGCCAGTATTGAAGAGACACATCTTATCAGTCAAAGATATATTCTACTGATCAGGGAGTCAGTTCAGTAAATTCCTCTTCTTGTCATTCCAGTTCACTTCCTTTGCAGTGAGTTCAGATCAGATTCACACTCACGAAATGAAGCAACTGAGAGACTTTCTGTGCTAATGAACATGACGTGTGTCACTGCTTCAGAAAGTGTGTTTCCATTGAGATGTGACTGAAACTGTGTATGTAAATTATCATTTTCTCACCCTTGTGTCATTCTAAACTCATACTAACACAAGAAGATATTTCAAAAAGAAAACAGGCATACCTTCCTTTTGTTCCACTGAAGAAAGAAAGGTTTGAACGACACGAGTTAAGGCTGTTAATTGGTCGTTTCTCTCTCTAGTCCTGCTGAATGTGATGAACGACATGATGAATCACTTCACTGTTCATTACACCCAAATGCCCAACTTTAATTAAACTGTGTCTCTGACTTAATTACACACACACACACACACACACACACACACTCACTCTAGCTGACGAGCTCATAAGAGAACATACACTAGCTATGATTCCATCCACCTGATTTTATGTGAATACATTGGATGGAAATGCCCCGAACTTGTACACTCAATTGATAAGAAGACATGCACATAAACTATGATGGAAACACATTAACCAAATTCTTTAAAAAAAGTGTGATTTTGCCTCAGCAGAGGCTGTGATTGGATAACTGGACACACCAGTGGACCAATGGCATCGCAGTATCTCAGATGTTGGTTTGGCGGCTCTGAAACGCCGGAGTCAAAGTCTGTCATCAGAATTATGATGGAGGAAGAAAGAGGAGATCCCGCCTCTGTTGTAAAGATGACTGTGGAGCAGATCTTGTGATGGCAGTAAAGCGGCTCAGATGCAGATCTTCTGATGGCAGTAAAGCGTCTCAGATGCAGATCTTCTGATGGCAGTAAAGCGGCTCTAAAGCGGCTCAGATGCAGATCTTCTGATGGCAGTAAAGCGGCTCAGATGCAGATCTTGTGATGGCAGTAAAGCGTCTCAGATGCAGATCTTCTGATGGCAGTAAAGCGGCTCTAAAGCGGCTCAGATGCAGATCTTCTGATGGCAGTAAAGCGGCTCTAAAGCGGCTCAGATGCAGATCTTCTGATGGCAGTAAAGCGGCTCAGATGCAGATCTTGTGATGGCAGTAAAGCGGCTCAGATGCAGATCTTCTGATGGCAGTAAAGTGGCTCAGATGCAGATCTTCTGATGGCAGTAAAGCGGCTCAGATGCAGATCTTGTGATGGCAGTAAAGCGGCTCAGATGCAGATCTTGTGATGGCAGTAAAGCGGCTCAGATGCAGATCTTGTGATGGCAGTAAAGCGTCTCAGATGCAGATCTTCTGATGGCAGTAAAGCGGCTCTAAAGCGGCTCAGATGCAGATCTTCTGAATGCAGTAAAGCGGCTCTAAAGTGGCTCAGATGCAGATCTTCTGATGGCAGTAAAGCGGCTCTAAAGCGTCTCAGATGCAGATCTTCTGATGGCAGTAAAGCGGCTCTAAAGCGTCTCAGATGCAGATCTTCTGATGGCAGTAAAGCGGCTCTAAAGCGGCTCAGATGCAGATCTTCTGAATGCAGTAAAGCGGCTCTAAAGTGGCTCAGATGCAGATCTTGTGATGGCAGTAAAGCGGCTCAGATGCAGATCTTCTGATGGCAGTAAAGAGTCTCAGATGCAGATCTTGTGATGGCAGTAAAGCGGCTCAGATGCAGATCTTCTGATGGCAGTAAAGCGGCTCAGATGCAGATCTTCTGATGGCAGTAAAGCGGCTCTAAAGCGGCTCAGATGCAGATCTTCTGATGGCAGTAAAGCGGCTCAGATGCAGATCTTGTGATGGCAGTAAAGCGTCTCAGATGCAGATCTTGTGATGGCAGTAAAGCGGCTCAGATGCAGATCTTCTGATGGCAGTAAAGCGGCTCAGATGCAGATCTTGTGATGGCAGTAAAGCGGCTCAGATGCAGATCTTGTGATGGCAGTAAAGCGGCTCAGATGCAGATCTTCTGATGGCAGTAAAGTGGCTCAGATGCAGATCTTCTGATGGCAGTAAAGCGGCTCAGATGCAGATCTTGTGATGGCAGTAAAGCGGCTCAGATGCAGATCTTCTGATGGCAGTAAAGCGGCTCAGATGCAGATCTTGTGATGGCAGTAAAGCGGCTCAGATGCAGATCTTGTGATGGCAGTAAAGCGGCTCAGATGCAGATCTTCTGATGGCAGTAAAGCGGCTCAGATGCAGATCTTGTGATGGCAGTAAAGCGGCTCAGATGCAGATCTTCTGATGGCAGTAAAGCGGCTCAGATGCAGATCTTCTGATGGCAGTAAAGCGGCTCAGATGCAGATCTTCTGATGGCAGTAAAGCGGCTCAGATGCAGATCTTGTGATGGCAGTAAAGCGGCTCAGATGCAGATCTTCTGATGGCAGTAAAGCGTCTCAGATGCAGATCTTCTGATGGCAGTAAAGCGGCTCAGATGCAGATCTTCTGATGGCAGTAAAGCGGCTCAGATGCAGATCTTCTGATGGCAGTAAAGCGGCTCAGATGCAGATCTTGTGATGGCAGTAAAGCGGCTCAGATGCAGATCTTCTGATGGCAGTAAAGCGGCTCAGATGCAGATCTTCTGATGGCAGTAAAGCGGCTCAGATGCAGATCTTCTGATGGCAGTAAAGCGGCTCAGATGCAGATCTTGTGATGGCAGTAAAGCGGCTCAGATGCAGATCTTCTGATGGCAGTAAAGCGTCTCAGATGCAGATCTTCTGATGGCAGTAAAGCGGCTCAGATGCAGATCTTCTGATGGCAGTAAAGCGTCTCAGATGCAGATCTTGTGATGGCAGTAAAGCGTCTCAGATGCAGATCTTCTGATGGCAGTAAAGCGGCTCAGATGCAGATCTTCTGATGGCAGTAAAGCGGCTCAGATGCAGATCTTCTGATGGCAGTAAAGCGGCTCAGATGCAGATCTTGTGATGGCAGTAAAGCGTCTCAGATGCAGATCTTGTGATGGCAGTAAAGCGGCTCAGATGCAGATCTTCTGATGGCAGTAAAGCGTCTCAGATGCAGATCTTCTGATGGCAGTAAAGCGGCTCTAAAACAGCTCAGATGCAGATCTTCTGATGGCAGTAAAGCGTCTCAGATGCAGATCTTGTGATGGCAGTAAAGCGGCTCAGATGCAGATCTTGTGATGGCAGTAAAGCGGCTCAGATGCAGATCTTGTGATGGCAGTAAAGCGGCTAAGATGCAGATCTTGTGATGGCAGTAAAGCGTCTCAGATGCAGATCTTCTGATGGCAGTAAAGCGGCTCAGATGCAGATCTTCTGATGGCAGTAAAGCGGCTCAGATGCAGATCTTCTGATGGCAGTAAAGCGGCTCTAAAACAGCTCAGATGCAGATCTTCTGATGGCAGTAAAGCGTCTCAGATGCAGATCTTGTGATGGCAGTAAAGCGGCTCAGATGCAGATCTTGTGATGGCAGTAAAACGGCTCAGATGCAGATCTTGTGATGGCAGTAAAGCGGCTAAGATGCAGATCTTGTGATGGCAGTAAAGCGGCTCAGATGCAGATCTTGTGATGGCAGTAAAGCGGCTCAGATGCAGATCTTGTGATGGCAGTAAAGCGGCTCAGATGCAGATCTTCTGATGGCAGTAAAGCGGCTCAGATGCAGATCTTCTGATGGCAGTAAAGCGTCTCAGATGCAGATCTTGTGATGGCAGTATAGCGGCTCAGATGCAGATCTTCTGATGGCAGTAAAGCGGCTCAGATGCAGATCTTGTGATGGCAGTAAAGCGGCTCAGATGCAGATCTTGTGATGGCAGTAAAGCGGCTCAGATGCAGATCTTCTGATGGCAGTAAAGCGTCTCAGATGCAGATCTTGTGATGGCAGTAAAGCGGCTCAGATGCAGATCTTCTGATGGCAGTAAAGCGGCTCAGATGCAGATCTTGTGATGGCAGTAAAGCGGCTCAGATGCAGATCTTCTGATGGCAGTAAAGCGTCTCAGATGCAGATCTTGTGATGGCAGTAAAGCGGCTCAGATGCAGATCTT
>NC_138222.1:71002993-71005493 GCF_964197995.2 Scardinius erythrophthalmus | reverse complement strand
GAAGCACGTATATTAATAACACACTGTAAATAATCTTGTGGTTTAAAAAAAAAACTGGCAGCAGTGGATGCCAGAATAATTATAGAAAATTACACTAAAAATGTAAACATATTTACAGGACAACCTGTAAGTTTAACAGTTTAACACAGCACTACTGTATGTAACCCTGGTTCCCCGGGCCGGTTGCACCAGCTGGACGTACACCCGATCGTTAGACTAAGCTTAACATAAAATGCGTCCTACGTAGAATTAATACCTGTTGCAGCATCTTGGCGTACCGCACGTCTACGCTAAGTGTTGCTGCGCCTAGTCATAGTTTTAGATGGTAAAAAGTTGTAAATATTCATGGGAAAGATGGACGTATCTAAGTCCAGTGTGGAGCTTACACCCAACTTTGGTTGTGGGGATCACGGCTTCAGTGTGTGTGTGTGTGTGTGTGTGTGTGTGTGTGGGGTGTGTCGGCCCCAGTGTTTGTGCTTCGGCCCCTGGTGTGTCGACCCCTGGTGTGTCGACCCCAGTGTTTGGTGTGTCAGCCCCTGGTGTGTCGGCCCTAGTGTTTGTGCTTCGGCCCCTGGTGTGTCGGCCCCTGGTGTGACGGCCCATGGTGTGTCGACCCCAGTGTTTGGTGTGTCGGCCCCTGGTGTGTCAGCCCCATGTGTTTGGTGTGTCGGCCCCTGGTGTGTCGACAGCAGTGTTTGGTGTGTCGGCCCCTGGTGTATCGACCCCAGTGTTTGGTGTGTCGGCCCCTGGTGTGTCGGCCCCAGTGTTTGTGCTTCGCCCCCTGGTGTGTCGGCCCCAGTGTTTGTGCTTCGGCCCCTGGTGTGTCAGCACCTGGTGTGTCGGCCCCTGGTGTGTTGACCCCAGTGTTTGGTGTGTCGGCCCCTGGTGTGTCAGCCCCATGTGTTTGGTGTGTCGGCCCCTGGTGTGTCGACAGCAGTGTTTGGTGTGTCGGCCCCTGGTGTATCGACCCCAGTGTTTGGTGTGTCGGCCCCTGGTGTGTCGGCCCCAGTGTTTGTGCTTCGCCCCCTGGTGTGTCGGCCCCAGTGTTGGTGTGTCAGCCCCTGGTGTGTCGGCCCCTGGTGTGTCGACCCCAGTGTTTGGTGTGTCGGCCCCTGGTGTGTCGGCCCCTGGTGTGTCGACCCCAGTGTTTGGTGTGTCGGCCCCTGATGTGTCAACCCCAGTGTTTGGTGTATCAGCCCCTGGTGTGTCAGCCCCAGTGTTTGTGCTTCGGCCCCTAGTGTGTCGGCCCCTGGTGTGTCGACCCCAGTGTTTGGTGTGTCGGCCCCTGGTGTGTCGGCCCCAGTGTTTGGTGTGTCGGCCCCTGGTGTGTCATCACATTAAAAATAACCTTTAAATATGATATTATAGATTTGAAGTGCTGGAACAGTGTTTGGTGTGTCGACCCCAGTGTTTGGTGTGTCGGCCCCTGGTGTGTCTGCCTCAGTGTTTGGTGTGTCGGCCCCTGGTGTGTCGGCCTCAGTGTTTGTGCTTCGGCCCCTGGTGTGTCGGCCCCTGGTGTGTTAGCCCCTGGTGTGTCAGCCCCTGGTGTGTCGGCCCCAGTGTTTGTGCTTCAGCCCCTGGTGTGTCAGCCCCAGTGTTTGTGCTTCGGCCCCTGGTGTGTCGGCCCCTGGTGTGTTGGCCCCAGTGTTTGTGCTTCGGCCCCTGGTGTGTCGGCCCCAGTGTTTGTGCTTCGGCCCCTGGTGTGTCGGCCCCATTGTTTGTGCTTCGGCCCCTGGTGTGTCGACCCCAGTGTTTGGTGTGTCGGCCCCTGGTGTGTCGGCCTCTGGTGTGTCAACCCCAGTGTTTGGTGTGTCGGCCCCTGGTGTGTCGGCCCCAGTGTTTGTGCTTCGGCCCCTGGTGTGTCGGCCCCTGGTGTGTCAACCCCTGGTGTGTCGACCCCAGTGTTTGGTGTGTCAGCCCCTGGTGTGTCGGCCCCAGTGTTTGTGCTTCAGCCCCTGGTGTGTCGGCCCCAGTGTTTGTGCTTCGGCCCCTGGTGTGTCGGCCCCTGGTGTGTTGGCCCCAGTGTTTGTGCTTTGGCCCCTGGTGTGTCGGCCCCAGTGTTTGTGCTTCGGCCCCTGGTGTGTCGGCCCCTGGTGTGTCGGCCCCTGGTGTGTCGACCCCAGTGTTTGGTGTGTCGGCCCCTGGTGTGTCAACCCCAGTGTTTGGTGTATCGGCCCCTGGTGTGTCAGCCCCAGTGTTTGTGCTTCGGCCCCTAGTGTGTCGGCCCCTGGTGTGTCGACCCCAGTGTTTGGTGTGTCAGCCCCAGTGTTTGGTGTGTCGGCCCCTGGTGTGTCATCACATTAAAAATAGCCTTTAAATATGATATTATAGATTTGAAGTGCTGGAACAGTGTTTGGTGTGTCGGCCCCTGGTGTGTCGGCCTCAGTGTTTGGTGTGTCGGCCCCTGGTGTGTCGGCCTCAGTGTTTGTGCTTCGGCCCCTGGTGTGTCGGCCCCTGGTGTGTTAGCCCCTGGTGTGTCAGCCCCTGGTGTGTCGGCCCC
>NC_138222.1:70987993-70997993 GCF_964197995.2 Scardinius erythrophthalmus | reverse complement strand
TTTCTTTCTTTCTTTCTGCCTTTCTTTCTGCCTTTCTGCCTTTCTTTCTTTCTTTCTTTCTTTCTTTCTTTCTTTCTTTCTTTCTTTCTGCCTTTCTTTCTTTCTTTCTTTCTTTCTTTCTTTCTTTCTTTCTGCCTTTCTTTCTTTCTTTCTTTCTTTCTTTCTTTCTTTCTTTCTTTCTTTCTTTCTTTCTTTCTTTCTGCCTTTCTTTCTTTCTGCCTTTCTACCATTCTTTCTTTCTGCCTTTGTATCTGTAATTAGCTTCTGTCAGCGTGTCGCGTCTCTAAGGTTAGCCCCAGCTATAGATTGTGTAATGGTGAGTGGATCTTCTCAGGGCAGAATCTGCTGCGTCTGCATCTGCTTCTCCTCACAGCGTTCAGTCTGGAAGCTAATCAATAGCTATAGCTGAACCTGCGCTGCTCATTTGAATTAGTCCTGTTCAATACCTCCACATCGACGCTCATTTGCATTTGAGCCTGAGAGCGTCTCATTAGCTTCCTTCAGCTAAGTGCGCAGTGTGGGGATCGCAGCTTCAGTGTGTGTGTGTGTGTGTGTTTGTGTGTGCTCGGCTAATGCTCGGCTAAGTGCACAGCGTGGGAATCGCGGCTTCACCCGTCACGTGTGCGCTATCAGGGGAAACGCCAGCCATCTGAACTGATCAGCAATCAGCATTAATGTTGATATAGTGTTGTTTATGAGCATTAATCATTTAGGACAGGCCCCATGCTAGCAGCACCCAATTAATCTGTGTAGCGCTAGCACGGAAATTGATGATGATGAATTACAGCGTTTATCAAGTCCGTCTCCATTAGCAGAGGCGTTGAGGAGTCATCAGCCATCAGACATGCTTCCTGTGAGGAGCCAGAGAAATCAGCTCTGATGAAGATGAGGATGATGAAGAGCAACCCCTTCCATGTGTAATGTGCATTATACTGTTACCTGGGAATGCTTTAGTCAAACCTGTTAGAACTGATCACATCATATACTGTATGCGTACAGATTTAAAGGTAATCATTTAGCAGACGCTTTTATCCACATGAGGAGAGCAATAGAAGCAGTTTAACTAACAGTAGGGCAACAATATGGAAGTGCTATGACCCTTCCCAGTTTAGTCTTCAGCCGTGTCTTGAGAACGGCCACGGACTCAGCAGCTCAGGTTGAGTTCGGCAGGTCGATCCTCTGGCAGGGAACAGTCCAGGTCAAGGTCTTTGTCAAGGATTTTGTGTCTCTTTGAGATGGCACCACAAGATGGTGTTCACTTGCAGAGCGCAAGTTTCTGGAGACACATCGGTCTGAAGTAGTGAGTTTAGGTATAAAGATGTAGAGCCGGTGGTTGTTCTGTAGACAAACATCAGTGACTTGAACCAGTGCAGGTTTATGAGGAGAGGAGAAGGGATACCGGTCTGTGATTTAGAGTGGGAGCCTCTTAAATGCTGCGGGAAAGGTACCAGTGTGAAGAGAGGTGTTGATGATGTGAGTGAGTGCAGGTATAACTGATGAAGAAATGGCTTGAAGGAGATGAGTGGGGATAGAATCAAGCGGACAGGGGGTAGGGAGACTTCTGCCTCTGAAAGCAGAGAGAAGGAGGCTAGGATGTGTGTGTTAGCTGTTAAGATGTGTGTGTGTCAGTTTGTTGTTTGGTAAATTGGCCACTGATGGTGGTTGCTTTGTTTATGAAGAATGTGGCAAAGTTGTCAGCTGTTAGGGTTGATAAAGGAGGAGGAGGAGGAGGGTTGATGAAGAAGGAGGAGGAGGAGGAGGGTTGATGAAGGTGGAGGATGGTTGATGAAGGAGGAGGAGGGTTGATGAAGGAGGAGGAAAAGGATGGTTGATGAAGGAGGAGGAGGAGGGTTGATGAAGGTGGTGGAGGAGGAGGGTTGATGAAGGAGGAGGAGGAGGATGGTTGATGAAGGAGGAGGAGGAGGAGGAGGGTTGATGAAGGAGGAGGAGGATTGTTAATGAAGGAGGAGGAGGAGGAGGAGGGTTGATGAAGGAGGAGGTGGAGGAATGCGCATGCGTCGCGTCTGAACGCGTTGTTGTCTTTGGAGCTCCATCGATTTGATTTATAATTCTTGATTTTACTCTTTAAACTTACTTACAACAAACATTTTCTACTTTTCCTCACTGAGAAGCACTACTGCTCAAACCTCATAGTTACAACGCGGACTGTTGAGCAGACGTGTCTCAAGCCTGTTAGTGATCCAACGCTGGATACTCTTATAGGTTACTCGCGGGGATCACGGCTGAACGCGTCTTCTCAACACTCACTTACAAACATTTTTCACCTATCGTGCGTCTACACCCGTACCACTAAAAGACGGATTATATCTAAGACATTTGTCAGAAATTAGTATTAATTGATAGCATCACTGGTAGTGTCGTTGCTAACTTACTGTCCATCTGTTAAAATGGCGAATATATCAGATGTATGTAGTCTACCTTTTGGTGCAGGTGAGGACACATTTGAGCTGCACGCGGTGCAGTCTGAGCTGGAAGCTGTTGAGAAACAGATCCACGACCTTTTAGTGAGACAGGCCGAGCTGAGAGACCGGCGTTTGGCTCTTGAAACATCACGCGCCGATGCTCACAAATCAGAGATTAATGTTACTAACCCGCTGACTCCGACCTCGTCTACTCCGTGCGTTACTCGGCATCGGTCCCAAGCGCCAAGGTCGCGATCAGCCATGGTCTCGTTCACTCCGGCTCCAACACGCCACCACGAAGCCTGGATATTTCCACAGCGGAAGACGCGAGTCAAGTCTAGACCAAGACCCTCTCCGACCCTCCCGGTTTTCGAGTTATCCACACAAAACCGCTTCTCCCCTCTTCGCGAAACAGAACGCGATGCCTTGATCATCGGTGATTCCATTGTTCGGCACGTCCATGCTACATCAGGTAAAAATAAGGTGCACAGTCACTGCTTTCCTGGTGCTCGTGTTTCTGAAATCGCTGCTCGCGTTCCCGATATTCTGAACGATAACGAGCGCGTCGGAACTTTGGTATTGCACGCGGGAGTGAACGACATCAGGCTGCGCCAGACGGAAGTTCTGAAGAAAGACTTCAGGAATCTGATCGATACGGTACGCAGCACATCGCCTGATATAACGATTATTGTGTCAGGACCGCTTCCCACGTACCGTCTAGGACATGACAAGTTTAGTAGATTATTCGTGCTAAATGAATGGTTAACGTCATGGTGCAATGAGCAGAAACTGCTCTTTGTAAATAATTGGAATCTGTTTTGGGAGCGTCCTAGGCTTTTCCGTGCTGATGGCTTACACCCAAACAGATTCGGATCGGATCTTCTGTCAGATAACATCTCCAAAATGTTAAATACCTTTTGACTAGTAACCAAAAGTCCAAATCATAGTCTTTGCTGCACCAAATTAACTGATATTAATACTAGTGTAGAACATTGCATAGAAACTGTGTCTATTCCTCGTTTAGTGCGATCAAATAATAAATCTACTGCAGGATCTAGGAAAAATCTAATTGTTATTAAAACAGAAAATGTTGCTATTAGTAAACAAAAACAATTTCTAAAGCTAGGTCTTTTAAACATTAGATCACTCACACCTAAGGCAGTTATTGTAAATGAAATAGTCACAGATAATTGCATCGATGTACTTTGCCTTACTGAAACCTGGCTTAAACCAAATGATTATTTCGGTCTAAATGAGTCTACTCCATCTGGATACTCCTATAAGCATGAGCCCCGTCTGATTGGTCGTGGCGGCGGTGTTGCAACAATCTATAGAGATATTCTTAGTGTTACTCAGAAAACGGGTTATAAGTTTATTTCATTTGAAGTACTTGTACTAAATGTTACGCTCTTAGATGATAGAAAAACATCCCTATTATCTCTAGCCTTGGCTACCGTATATAGACCGCCTGGGCCTTACGCTGATTTCCTAAAAGAATTTGCAAATTTTCTCTCAGATCTATTGGTCAATGTCGATAAAGTATTAATTGTTGGAGATTTTAACATACACGTAGATAATCAAAATGATACGTTAGGGGCTGCGTTTATAGATTTATTAAACTCCTTTGGGGTTAAGCAAAACGTTACCGGACCAACTCATCGTCTTAATCATACACTCGATTTAATTATATCACATGGAACCGATCCAACCGATATAGATATCATTCCACAAAGTGATGATGTAACTGACCATTACATGGTAACTTGCATATTACATACCCCGGTAATATATCATGCTGCGCCACGTTATCGATTAGGCAGAACAATCCTTCCATCCACCATAGATAATTTTTCAAATTGCTTATCGGATCTGTCTCAGCTGCTCAGTGAACCCAAACAAACAGATGAACTTGAGGAACTAACTAGCACTATGAGCATCATTCTCTCTGGTACATTGGATATTGTTGCACCTATGAGACTAAAAAAGGTCAGAGAGAAAATTAAAGCACCATGGTACAACAATACTATGCATGTTCTAAAGAGAGAAACCCGTAATTTAGAGCGTAAATGGAAACAAACTAATTTAGAGGTTTTTAGAATCGCTTGGAAAGACAGTATGTCACGCTATAAAAAGGCCCTAAAAGCGGCTAGGGCTGAGCATCTCCGCAAACTAATAGAAAATAACCAAAACAATCCTAGGTTCTTATTTAACACCGTGGCTAGACTAACAAATAAACAGATGTCAATTGAAAAGAGAGTTCTCTGCGCTTCTGTAATCCACAAACAATCCGGTGCAACCAGGGCAGGACAAAACAATTCAAACAAAAGGAATCGCCGGTGCAGCACAGATGTCTACTGATTAAAATATTTATTTAAGGTGCATAACAATAAATGACTAACGTTTCGATGTGGTTACATCAAGGACTCTGATGAAGATGTAACCACATCGAAACGTTAGTCATTTATTGTTATGCACCTTAAATAAATATTTTAATAAATAAACAGATGTCTCCTGAACAAAATATCCCGTTACAGTTTAGTAGTAATGATTTCATGAATTTTTTCACTGAGAAAATAGAAAACATCAGATCCACAATTGTAAACGTTCAATCCTCAATCGCGCCTTATAATTCAGCCCCGATTATCACCCCGCAAGAACAATTACAGTGCTTTACAACTATAGAACAAAAAGAGTTAAATAAACTTATCATTTCCTCAAAAACAACAACATGTTTATTAGATCCCATACCAACTAAACTATTGAAAGAAGTGTTACCTATAGTGGAAGAGCCTCTCCTCAATATTATTAACTCATCTTTAACTTAAGGTCATGTTCCAAGAACATTTAAATTGGCAGTTATAAAACCTCTCATTAAGAAACCACAATTAGACCCAAATAACCTAGCAAATTATAGACCCATTTCAAATCTTCCTTTTATGTCCAAAATATTAGAAAAAGTTGTGTCTGCCCAACTGGGCTCTTTCTTGCAAGAAAATGACACCTATGAAAAGTTTCAGTCTGGGTTCAGGCCGCATCATAGCACTGAAACTGCGCTCGTTAAAATCACAAATGATTTACTCTTAGCTTCTGACCAAGGCTGTATCTCAATACTAGTTTTACTTGATCTTAGTGCTGCGTTCGATACTATAGATCACATAATACTCTTAGATCGACTACAAAACTATACCGGTGTTCAAGGACAAGCATTAATCTGGTTCAGATCATACCTATCTGACCGCTACCATTTTGTCTATTTAAACGGAGAAAAATCGATCATAACTCCAGTAAACTATGGAGTGCCGCAAGGATCTGTGTTAGGCCCTCTATTATTCTCAATATATATGCTGCCACTTGGAAATATTATAAGGAAACATGGAATTAGTTTCCATTATTATGCTGATGACACTCAACTATATATTTCATCACGGCCAGATGAAAACGCTAAATTATCCAAATTGACAGAGTGTGTTAAAGATATAAAAGATTGGATGACGCGCAATTTTCTTTTATTAAATCCAGATAAGACAGAGGTACTAATCATCGGTTCAAAAAACCACCCACAAAACCTATCACAATACAACTTTAACATAGTAGGATGCCCTGTTACTTTATCCTCTACAGTAAAAGACCTGGGTGTTATATTAGATTGTAACTTGTCTTTTGAAAATCATATTTCATATGTTACAAGAACAGCCTTTTTCCACCTTAGAAACATTGCTAAGCTACGTAATATGCTATCAGTTTCTGATGCAGAAAAGTTAGTTCATGCATTCATGACCTCGAGACTAGATTACTGTAATGCTTTATTAGCTGGTTGTCCTGCATCCTCAATAAACAAGCTACAGTTAGTCCAAAATGCAGCCGCTAGAGTTCTTACTAGATCAAGAAAATTTGACCATATAACACCAATTTTATCATCACTACATTGGTTACCTATAAAGTTCCGTATTAATTACAAGGTATTGCTACTGACTTATAAAGCCCTAAACGGCTTAGCTCCAGTTTATTTAACGGATCTTCTATCGACCTATAATCCATCGCGCTCTTTAAGATCACTAAATTCGAGGCTTTTGGTCATACCTAGGATATCCAGATCCACCAAAGGAGGGAGAGCATTTTCACATTTAGCTCCTAAACTCTGGAATAGTCTTCCTGATACTGTTCGTTGCTCAGACTCGCTCTCCCAGTTTAAAACTAGATTAAAGACGCATCTCTTCAGCCAGGCATTTATATAACATTTTTAATCTTACAGTTTAATCCGGTCTCTACTTCATAAATGCCAGAGGAGAACTGGCCCCCGACTAAGCCTGGGTTCTCCCAAGGTTTTTTTTTTTTCTCCATTAGGTCACCTGATGGAGTTTTTCGGTTCCTTGCCACTGTTGCCTTTGGCTTGCTCAGTTGGGGATACTTAATTTGATTAATCGATTCAACAGTGCTATTGATCAGCATTACCAAACATGGATGTTTTACACCAGAAACAAACACTGATGTACTATTTTATTTAATACTGTGAAGCTGCTTTGATACAATCTGTATTGTGAAAAGCGCTATATAAATAAAGTTGACTTGACTTGACTTGACTTGAGGAGGAGGGTTGATGAAGGTGGAGGAGGAGGAGGGTTGATGAAGGAGGAGGAGGATGGTTAATGAAGGAGGAGGAGGAGGAGGAGGAGGAGGAGGGTTGATGAAGGAGGAGGTGGAGGAGGAGGGTTGATGAAGGTGTAGAAGGAGGGTTGATGAAGGAGGAGGAGGAGGAGGAGGAGGGTTGATGAAGGAGGAGGTGGAGGAGGAGGAGGGTTGATGAAGGAGGAGGTGGAGGAGGAGGGTTGATGAAGGTGGAGGAGGAGGAGGAGGAGGAGGGTTGATGAAGGAGGAGGAGGGTTGATAAAGGAGGAGGTGGAGGAGGAGGGTTGATGAAGGAGGAGGAGGAGGAGGAGGGTTGATGAAGGTGGAGGAGGAGGAGGGTTGAGAAGAGAGGAGAAGGTTTTGAAAAGCATGTGAGAGTCAGAGGAATTCTGACGCGCCCTGGCCTGGAGGAACGGGGCCAGAAGTTGTCCAAGCATGACGTTAGAGTGGAGAAAAGAGTATCAGTTGCACTGTTCGTATCTAGTTCACATGGCAAAGTCGATAAAAAGTGGAAGCGATAAAAAAATTATGCATTATACATTTTTAAGGCCAGACAAGTAATTTGTTGAGGTCAATTTGTTAAGAAAGACACGCCTGCACACATATATATGCAAGCGCGCATAACTATAGACTGAACACGTAATACACATGTGCGCTGTCAGCGTTTACACAGATTCACGTTTTTGAAGTTTACGCAGAGATAAGTTTTTTCTACATTTTCAATGCTTGCACCTTGGAACCTGTTTCTAGGTTTGTGTTCTCGAGCACCAAACACTGTTGTTGTGTGAATGAGCGGCCGGAGCGGGTTAAGGGTTTTCTGTGAGAACGGTGTGTGTTAGCGGCCCCTAAGTTAATAACTAATGATCTTTGCAACAGAAGTGAATCAATCAAAACTAACTTTAGCTGGACAATAACTTTATTCTAGATCTGCTGTAAAGCTGAAACTATCTCTGTTACTGTAATCTCCTGTTAACTCTGTAAAGCTGCTGTGGAACATCTATATTGTTAAAAGCACTATATAAATGAAGGAGATTTGACTTGACTAGTGTTGAGAGCTGATCAGGTGGAGGAAGTGTGGATGAGACCAGAGAGGACAGGCGAGAGGGTGAGGGTGAGCTGAAAGGTGACCTGTGGAGGAGTGTGTGTTGTGTTCTGAGGCAGGTTGAGGTAGGGATCTGAGGTGTACAGTGGAGTGACCAGTGTATGGTCAGTGGAGCAGTAGAGTGTGTAAATAAGGTTCAGTTGGTCACATGATCTGTGCGTAACCGCAGTAGATACTCATCTGAGGTTGAATGAGGCGAGCAGAGTGTGGACATCAGCAGCCTAAGGCTTTTCTAGGTGGATGTTGAAGTCTCCAACAACTACGAGGAGAACCGTCCTCAGGGAAGGATGAGAGTAACACACCAAACTTCTCCAAGAAACTGCCAAGCTGACCTGGGGGATGATAAACAACTACGAAGTGGATTTTAATAGGACTGGTGATAGTAATTGAATGCGATTCAAATGAGCTGTTGTCACACAGAGGTGGTAAAGGATAAGTTTTAGTGAAGTTAGTGGAGAGTGCAGCCGGTGTGGCAGTGTCCTCTGGTCTGATCCAGTGTCCTCTGGTCTGATCCAGTGTCCTCTGGTCTGATCCAGTGTCCTCTGGTCTGATCCAGTGTCCTCTGGTCTGATCCAGTATCCTCTGGTCTGATCCAGTGTCCTCTGGTCTGATTCAGTGTCCTCTGGTCTGATCCAGTGTCCTCCGGTCTGATCCAGTGTCCTCCGGTGTCCTCCGGTCTGATCCAGTGTCCTCCGGTCTGATCCAGTGTCCTCTGGTCTGATCCAGTGTCCTCTGGTCTGATCCAGTGTCCTCTGGTCTGATCCAGTATCCTCTGGTCTGATCCAGTGTCCTCCGGTCTGATCCGGTGTCCTCCGGTCTGATCCGGTGTCCTCCGGTCTGATCCGGTGTCCTCCGGTCTGATCCGGTGTCCTCCGGTCTGATCCAGTGTCCTCCGGTGTCCTCCGGTCTGATCCAGGACTCAGTCAGGGCCAGAAGGCTGAGACCAGAGTGACTAGAAATAGATGTAATGAAATCAGCTTTGTTTACAATGGACTGGCAATTCCAGAGACCGATGGGAAAATAGAGTAATGTAATAGAAGACACCGGAAAGGTACCCAGGTTGTTAGGATTGGACTGCCTCCTACATGTGGCATTTGATTTATGTGGATTAGTAATAGTGGGGCTTTGAAAGCACATAGTGTTGAGAGGTCACAAACAGAAAGATGAAAACAAGCTATGTAGAAGAGGAAGGAAACAGAACAACAGAGCTGGAGGAAAGCAAGTGAGGCGTTTCACTCCTAAACAGAGCTGAGAGAGAGAGAGAGAGAGAGAGAGAGAGAGAGAGAGAGAGAGAGAGAGGAAGGGAGAGGGGGGGAGAGAAAGAGAGAGAGAGACAGGGAGAGGGAGAGAGAGAGAGAGAGAGAGAGAGAGAGGGAGAGAGAGAGAGAGAGAGAGAGAGAGAGAGAGAGAGAGAGAGAGAGAGAGAGAGAGAGAGAGAGAGGAGAGAGAGAGAGAGAGAGAGAGAGAGAGAGAGAGAGAGATGATGTGAAGGAGCTGGTCATCCGTCATGCCGGACTCTGAGGGAATGAGAGCGAGTGATGGACGACTCTTCACCTGTGCACGAGGACCGGCATCTGTCACACACACAGCATTACTGATACGCTGGATAAATGTTTGATAAGCCATTTACAAACACCTCTGAAATATTCATAGAGGTCGAGCTGTGGAAGGACGTGCAGGAGGAGCTTCAGCGGAAACACCTGGAAATCTGCAAAAACATGCAAAGACAAATATGATGTGAAATGAGATTGTGCTTTATGTGTGAGTGATTGATCGTGTCATTACAGCTGGAGACTTTATTTATTTATGTTTATTTCAGTAGTTTTGTCCAAGTCAATTCACATTTATT
>NC_138222.1:70967993-70982993 GCF_964197995.2 Scardinius erythrophthalmus | reverse complement strand
GCTCTAGTAGAGCCTGAAAACATGTGAAAGAGTGTAATAGGCCTTTTAAAGGATTAGTTCTCCCAGAAACTAAACCCTCTCCTATGAAACGGAGACTTTATGACGACTGAGATCTGTTCAGTTACAGAGACTGTGATGATAATGTATCGAGATACCTTTACTGGAGAAGCAAAAGGACTACAGATATTAAGTCTTGTTATTTTGAAAAATCTTTCAGTATGTTTATATGAGTTTATGCTTTAAAACAAGAACAAATATCTGCCAATGGGGTCAGAAAAATAAACTGAACTTGAAGGGAAATTTACTTTATTTTTCTGACCCAATCGGCAGATATTTGTTCTGGTTTTAAGCGCAAACTCACTTCATTTTGATACATTTTTCATTTGTAAAGTAATTTTGCTTCTCCAGTATATGTATATTGATTAAATAATGTTTAGATGTTTGTGCTGGAAAACAAGACACTGAGGAACAAAATCATATTTTGCAGTGTATGAATAGGACTTGATCTAATAGCAATGATTAACAGGCCACTGGAGATTAATATATTACATAACTATAATGTTCCTCAAACCAATCTTTCATATTACTTGAAATATAGTGAAATGTACTGTGCAATATGTGTGAGCCGCATGGATGACTTTCATGCTGCTTCTGCATACTTTTAGAAAGACTGAAAGCTTTGGTTTATGTTCATTTCTATTGTATGAAACGCAATACCAGTAACAATATCATCTTTTAGGGTCCACTGAAGAAAGTTGGAGTGATTTTTGGGTGAACTGTCCCTTTAAGAATGAATCATTTTGATTCATGAACATTAACGATCACTGGCGGGTTTCCCTCGAAACGCTACGGGATAGAAGTGGAAACTGGCAGAGGATGAGACGTGTCTCTTGGACATTTGCCTTGGACAGATGGAACAATCATGGAACAGTTATGAATGCCTCTGAACCAAAATATATACAATACTTAATACACTAGACAGTTATTACAGAGTCAGTTCTGATCCAGCAATCTGCCTTAATCTAAATATAACTGTCCGACAGCGCTGGGTGGTTCACTGCTCGTATCACTGCATTAGTGATTTGTATGTCTGTTCATTAGGATTTTACAGTGACTCTTTCTGCAAGTTACATAGTTACAAGTGATTGTCTTCTTGAAGGAGTCATTTGAATCATTTACTGAGCTGATTCATTCAAGAACAAAACAACTGACCCTGCGTCTCAATGTCCACACTATCCGTCCTTAACAGTGTGTGAGATTGAAATAAGTGTGTCCTAAAGCATAGTGTGTTGAAGAGAGTGTTACAGAAATCCCCGAATGGTCTACTATTTCCGGTGGATTTTCAAAGTGTGGATCCGTGCTCACTCTAAAGGCTCATATTACCCATGATCCATTGCACTCTGGAGGAGGAACTACAAACACGAGTAAAAAGTGTTAAAAGACTACAAAACATGGCGGATGTGCGTGACCGAGAGTGAGGGTTTGAGTGACTAATCAAAGTTTAACCTGATAGAAAAACATTTATTTAATGTTATCCGTGTTATATTTAATCTGCAATAACAATGTGGACTTTTATAAAGATCCGTTTGGCCATTAACTTTTAAATGCATCATTATTCATTAATATGAGGAGAGTCTCCACATGAAAGACCCGCGATCAACGAGCTTCAGCATTTCTCTCCGATACAGGAGGACATGAAATGAAATGAAATGTGGAGGATTGTATCTTTGACAAGATGATTGACAGGTCAGTTTTTCTTCACAAAAAGAGTACATACTTTTAGGGCGTAGTATAAGTAGGCGAATTGAGACGCAGCATTCAGTGAATCTTTCTCTGAGTCAGTTTGCTCAAAAACATTGATTCATTCAAGAACAAAACAAGTGAATGTCTGTATGAGTGAGTCATTGAATCATTCATGCAAGTGATTTGTTCATAAACACTCATTTATTCAGGAAGCTCCATTACACTGTCAGGATATTTTACTTTCGGACACCTAAAGTTTCTCTGAGATCTGGACTGAAGGGTTGTTGTCGTTTCTCGTGGTCATGATTCTCTGTGTGTGTGTGCTGTAACTCTTCATGATCACCTCAGCTCTGTCTTAAACCTCCTACATAGGCCGTTCCCTACTAAGGCGACGTCTTCCCCGAAGCGAAGCTCGTGCCTGATCTGAAGCGCTCGACGTGCACAGTGCGTTTGATGATATTTCACATTAAGGCTGTATTATTACTGTTCTTTCTCGTGATTCATCAACCCTGAGTCTGTGTAGAGCTGTATTTTGCTGTAATAGTCGTGCAGTAAAACACACACACACACACACACACACACACACATGCATAAAGACACACTCGACAGAAGTGACGTCACATTAGTCTTTGCTGTGCGGGTGTTTTGCTCAGTGAGGGGTAAAATTGAAAAGCTGTCCTCGCTGTTAAACAAACAGCACACGGCCGTTGTGTCCAGCAGAGCTCAGAAATATCTCTCATATTCTGCAATATCCTACAGTAGATGCGGGGTTGCGGTGGATAAACACACATCACAGTGTGAGATTGGCTTACTGTACATCTTCCATTTCAGCTCACATGAACTATATGTGCTTATGAGAACACGCAACATTGCTGTATTAATACATAGAGATAATCACTCAAAAATAGGAAAAGTCATAGTTAATAAGCAACTGATGACTGAACATTTATGTAATGTTTTTAATGTGGGATTTGTGCGTAGCTAGATGATATTCAGCTGTAGTGTGAACTGGATCTTCAGGACTAAGAAACGCTGCTGTTTTTGTCCGTTGTTGATGTTGATCCTCTTCCTGAGGACAGTCTCAGCTCTTTTAATTTTATATTCATATATTCATTTCCAGAATTTGGGACTGTTAACATAAAAATAACATGGAGAAAATGCATTGAGATTGAGATTTGCTTGTCAGTGTGTGTGTGAGACGGGTTCAGGTGGTGGAAGCATACAATATGGTGAAACAGAGGCTTAGATGTGGCGTTTGTAAAGTGTGTGTGTTTCCAGACTCATTCTTTATAGAAGCTGCACAGACTAGACAGAGTTCAGTCTGACGCGTGTAAAGACTGTCAGTCGATAAAAACATCATTTTTCATTTGTCTGAAGGTTTTAAACTCAACGTGATGTTCGGTGTTTTAGTTAAAGCGATAGTTCACCAAAATGCTCATTCTGCTCTTCCTCATGTTGTTCCAAACCTGAATGAGTTTCATAAAATATAATATTTTGAAGAATGTTAGGAACCATCAGCTCATCTCATTAAAGACAAAAATACAAACATGCACAGAAGGAGCGAAAGATGAAACGTGGGAATGGAGAAATAAAGCAGGTGCATTAGTGACACGAGGAGGCGGAGCAGAACACAGCGTTACCGCGGCAACAAGCAATTAAACCCTCCTCCAGAGAGCGACGGGTGTGTGTGAAGAGCTCGACCTTCAGCGACCCCGAACACAGCGGACCAGAAGAAATGATGCTTTAACTAAAGTTAACCGATACAACTTTACAATGTAGAAATGGACTTCAGCTGAGATTAATCAAGGCTGTAGAAGTGTTGTTCGTTGGTAGTTCATGTTATCTAATGTAGTTAGCCAATGCTGACAAATGAAACCTTATTGTAAACTTTGTTCATTTACACTTGAAACAAGAAAAAATCAATTTACCAGTGGAAATGAACTTAAATCATCATTATTCTCTAAACACAAGGCCTGATCGCTCTACAGTTCTGCTTCTCTGGGGGGTTTGTCTTGTTTTAGGGATGTTTGGAGTACAAAGACACCCATAATTAAAGGTCATAATGTGTCCCAGCCTGTGTAGATGATCTCTGTTCATCATCGTTGAGTGACCCGCCGGATGATGGCGCGACTCTTCAGTTCTCCTCAATAAAGCCATCGAGCGTCGAGTGAATCATTCGCTGTAATGTTCCTCTCAGTCGTCTCAGCTCTGGCCGTGTTTAGCTCTCGGTCAGTCGCCTCTCGATCCCTGTGGACCTCAGTCTCTCAGTCTCCTTCCTGACAGCTTCAGCTTCAGACCCTAAACATTAGTTTTCAAACCGTGTCTGTCTGTCTGTCAAGTCAAGTCACCGTTATTTATATAGTGCTTTTTACAATACTGATTGTAGCAGATCTAGAAGAAAATAGCGTCACAGTCTAGCCTAAGTTCAGTGATGGTTACTTTTTGTTGTAAAAAAGTTTAATTTAACCCTCTGGGGTCTGGGCTGTTTTTGGGGTCCTTGAGATGTTCTGACATGCCCTGACATTTGTGCTTTTTTCAGTTGCTTATAAACATATTAATGGCAAAAAAAAAAGAAATGACACACTATTTAGCACAAACAGGGCTACCATAATATGTGAGCAACAAGAATGTACATGTCTGCATTTTTGAGAGAATAATGTTTATGCATGGTTATTGAAAAAACTAAAAACTAAAGTTTCTGAAATAAGGCCATAAAACACATTCTAAATATGTGCCAATAAGACTTTTGTCTAATGGATGTCATCACCTAGTGTTTTTTCTTCAAAATGATGTGAAAATCACCCTGCCTTATCATTCCCATAACACAATACATTGATTTGAATTTTGCAAAGCACTTTCTGTTTGGAAAGGCAATATGCGGAGTGGGCGTGAACGATCATGCATATTTAGTGGTTCACACCTGAAGAGACAATGGGGCCTGCATACTTAATGACCCTTTCATTCAGGTGAGTCACTGAGCCACAAGAATGCAAGAGCAACAGTTGGAAGCATCTCAATTCTTTTTTATTTTTCCACATATTGTGCTTGCAATTTGGCCAATAATATCCAAGGAAAACATGTCTAGTAATTGTGCAGTTAATTCTCATACTGTATTTTCAGTTTTGGAATATTTATCCTCTCCCCAAATTTGTCACTAATAAAACACAATAAAAATTATTTAAAGAAAAGGCTTATATTTACCTTTTAATAGTTTGTTTACATCTACCTTGTAAATATATTTTTTTATTAAAAAGGTTACAATTACAACAACAATTCAAGTGTAATCTTTCTTTGTAAAAACTAAAGTATACATTTTATCATACATATTTCAAAGGTAAGGATTTGATTGATTATTTGATAACTTTATTTTTGACAAAACATACTATATTTAACATGAGCAAATATTGGCAAACAAAAGCTTATTTGAGGTGGCAGATATTTTACAGTAAAAATGTATAATCTATCGAAAACTAATCAACGAAATGTTGTCTTTCATATGTCTGTAACATAGGTCTTTCATTTTTATTATAAGAAATATAAATGTTAATTTGCAGTTTAATACGTTGCTTATACAAATACATTTTATTTCAACATATTTCAGTCGATTTTTACTCAGTATAGCAATACAGTTTGCTAAAACCGAAACATTCATTCACAAACAGAAACGCCTGACTGTAACGTTGTTTTTATGAAATATTAGGGCACATAAATGTTAATTTTCAGTTTAATACGTTGCTTATACAAATAGCCTACATTTTATTTCAACATATTTCTGTCGATTTTTACTCAACTCAGTATAGCAATACAGTTTGCTAAAACATCATCATTCATTCACACAGAGACGCAATTTAAATTTAAACTGTCTTTTTGCGAGCTGTGATAAACAGCGCGCATCTCTGCGGCTGCCGTTCATTCATTCACAGAAACGCGATTAACTTGAGAAGGAAAAAAAAACATACTACATATTCGGATCCTCTCTCCTCGCAATACCCGCACTCTGAGGTAGATTTTCCATTATTATTATTCCTCACAGCGCTGCCAGATGGTGTAAACACGTAGGCTACAATGATATGAATAAACTTGTGTTTTCTCGAGCTGATATGGGGGCGTTCACAGGTTTGCTTGGATTGCCTCAGTAGTTTGCGTTTGAATAGCACGCGCTCTCCGTGGGCGGAGTCACATTACCTTTGAATGAGCTCTAATTAGCTCGACTGGAATCGCTCTCTTTTAATACAGATTTCACAAGATGAGAATATTTGTTTTTTATATAAATTACCTAATTTGCCTGTGTGTCTGTATGCCTGTTTGACTGAGTATTCGCTGAGTTACAGTTCATTTTCGGACGCGTTTCAGAATGGTCTTCACTGACAGAGAGAAGGCAGAACTCGCATCACGTTTATTTTTCTTTATTTGGCAAAAAGCACAACACTTTGTTTTTATTGTGAGTATACACAAAAATAATACACATTTAACAGAATCGATTGATGTATGAAACTTGCTTGTAATATCAAAGTCCACAGAGCAAAATTAATTTCTTTTGAACTGAACTGAAAAAAAGCGAGCTGGTATCGCCGGCGATACCGTCGACCCCAGGGGGTTAATTTATTTATATATATGTTTGCTCTGGAGAACACCATGATGTCATCATCCAGCTCCAGTTCTCATATAATGGTGTCAATGCAGGCAGATCAATAATATTGTTGAATATTAAATGTCTTCAACTAAGCAAGACAAAATCCAAAGGCGACAGTGAAGGAACCAAAACTCCATCAGGGCAGAATGGAGAAAAAAACCTTGGGAGAAACCAAACTCAGTCGCTCAGTTCTCCTCTGGTCAACGAGCGAACAGTGTCTGATTATGATTCAGGCAGCATTACAGGTCATAGGTCAGATTGGACTGGAACAATCAGAATATTATCCAGGTCCATCTGGTTGAAGATCGGAGTCACGCTGGGATGGAGAGGGGTTTGTTAAGGATCAGTGCCGATGGCTGTCGTGTCGATGAGGCCTTCACAGGGGAGAGTCTAGTAGACACAATCTCTGCTGACACTTCAGGGATGCGCAGGTCCACCATCTGATCTGGATACGGCCCGGATCCGGCTGACTACATCATGCGTTGTGGTCGTGTCTAGGCGCAGGTCCTCCATCTGATCTGGATACGGCCCGGATTCGGCTGACTACATCATGCGTTGTGGTCGTGTCTAGGCGCAGGTCCTCCATCTGATCTGGATACGGCCCGGATTCGGCTGACTACATCATGCGTTGTGGTCGTGTCTAGGCGCAGGACCACCATCTGATCTGGATACGGCCCGGATCCGGCTGACTACATCATGCGTTGTGGTCGTGTCTAGGCGCAGGTCCACCATCTGATCGGAATACGGCCCGGATCCGGCTGACTACATCATGTGTTGTGGTCGTGTCTAGGCACAACCCCAATCTGATCTGGATACGGCCCGGATCCGGCTGACTACATCATGTGTTGTGGTCGTGTCTAGGCGCAGGTCCACCATCTGATCGGAATACGGCCCGGATCCGGCTGACTACATCATGTGTTGTGGTCGTGTCTAGGCGCAGGACCACCATCTGATCTGGATACGGCTCGGATCCGGCTGACTACATCATGCGTTGTGGTCGTGTCTAGGCGCAGGTCCTCCATCTGATCTGGATACGGCCCGGATCCGGCTGACTACATCATGCGTTGTGGTCGTGTCTAGGCGCAGGTCCACCATCTGATCTGGATACGGCCTGGATCCGGCTGACTACATCATGCGTTGTGGTCGTGTCTAGGCGCAGGTCCTCCATCTGATCTGGATAAGGCCCGGATCCGGCTGACTACATCATGCGTTGTGGTCGTGTCTAGCGCAGGTCCTCCATCTGATCTGGATACGGCCCGGATCCGGCTGACTACATCATGCGTTGTGGTCGTGTTTAGGCGCAGGTCCACCATTTGATCTGGATACGGCCCGGATCCGGCTGACTACATCATGCGTTGTGGTCGTGTCTAGTTGCAGGTCCTTCATTCTTCTTATGATGTAACGGGTACATCAGGTGTTATAGGAACTGCGTTTTGGACCAGGTGTAGTTTGTTTATTAAGCGTGCAGGGCAACCACCCATAAGAGCATTACAATAATCTAGCCTTAATGTCATGAACGCATGAACTAACTGTCTGTCTGACTATCTATCTATCTATCTATCTATCTATCTATCTATCTATCTATCTATCTATCTATCTATCTATCTATTTATCTATCTGTCTGTCTGTCTGTCTGTCTGTCTATCTATCTATCTATCTATCTATCTATCTATCTGTCTGTCTATCTGTCTATCTTGTCTGTATGTCATGTAAAATATGCAATGTTTTATTTGACAGAAATGGATGTACAGTATACATATATAGGATTTATGCTCATAGAGGATACATACACAAGGGCAACAGTGACAAAAAATAAATAGAAGATTGTCAATTTCAGAGCCACAACAAAAAGAGAGATGAGTCAAAGAGAGATGATTCGTTTCGGAGTTAAAGAGAATGAAAGAGAGATATGGAGCATTTTATGAGTTTTCTTTAAAAGCTGAAAAACGGATCAATCAAACTGTCAGCGCCATTTTTCACTCTTTCCTCCTTTAAGAAAGATGTGGGTATGTGTGTATGTGGGTTTTCTGTATGTTTAGTATCTAATACTGGATGATCTACTGCTTTTATCACAGTGTGCGGTGAACACACTGAATACTGTGTCCCACAATGCAGTGTACTCAACTTGTTCTTCCATTTCCAGTGTGATGAATGGAACACTGATTTAACATCTTTCTTTACTCATTATTTGATCAGACTGACATAAGCTCAGGCATTTATACACAAAATTGGATTAACATGCAAAATAACCATTGAGTTTAATTAAACACATTTTGATGATGCAACATGTGATGATGTTGCATATCGACTGTTATTCATTGCTGCAGAATTGCTTGTGTGAAGGGTTGCTGCTTCAGCTGTGCATGACATCATCACTGCAGTAATTATTTTGGTTTAATTAGCAGACATAGATGGGATATCAGCCATGATAATGACACAGCAGTCACCCAATCACAGCACTGAGGCCTCAGTGCTCCAGCCAATCACGTTAGAGCATTGAGAGTGCAGGTCCCTCCCCTCTCAGCCTGATTTCTGCTGCATCCGACGGCAGAGAGACGGAAAACACAGGCAGGAGCTTTCCGTTAAAGATCAATCCTGAATAGGATTCAAACTGTGTTTGACAGACAGAGAGACAGAGAGACAGACGGCATGAAAGTATCTTCATATCTTCAGTCATTTTGCTTCTCCAGTAAATGTATCTTGATTTACGAATGTTTAAAGGTGTCATGAACTTGATTGTTTTATTATTTTATAAACGCCCACTGCTGTGATTGGCTGTGAGACTTCAGTGTAAACGCCCACTGCTGTGATTGGCTGCGAGACTCCAGTGTAAACACCCACTGCTGTGATTGGCTGTGAGACTCCAGTGTAAACGCCCACTGCTGTGATTGGCTGTGAGACTCCAGTGTAAACGCCCACTGCTGTGATTGGCTGTGAGACTTCAGTGTAAACGCCCACTGCTGTGATTGGCTGCGAGACTCCAGTGTAAACGCCCACTGCTGTGATTGGCTGCGAGACTCCAGTGTAAACGCCCACTGCTGTGATTGGCTGTGAGACTCCAGTGTAAACGCCAACTGCTGTGATTGGCTGCGAGACTCCAGTGTAAACGCCCACTGCTGTGATTGGCTGTGAGGCTCCAGTGTAAACGCCAACTGCTGTGATTGGCTGTGAGACGCCAGTGTAAACGCCCACTGCTGTGATTGGCTGTGAGACTTCAGTGTAAACCCCCACTGCTGTGATTGGCTGTGAAACTGCTGTGATTGGCTGTGAGACTTCAGTGTAAACGCCCACTGCTGTGATTGGCTGCGAGACTTCAGTGTAAATGCCCACTGCTGTGATTGGCTGTGAGACTGCTGTGATTGGCTGTGAGACTGATGTGATTGGCTGTGAGACTTCAGTGTAAACCCCCACTGCTGTGATTGGCTGTGAAACTGCTGTGATTGGCTGTGAGACTTCAGTGTAAACGCCCACTGCTGTGATTGGCTGCGAGACTTCAGTGTAAATGCCCACTGCTGTGATTGGCTGTGAGACTGCTGTGATTGGCTGTGAGACTGATGTGATTGGCTGTGAGACTTCAGTGTAAACGCCCACTGCTGTGATTGGCTGCGAGACTTCAGTGTAAATGCCCACTGCTGTGATTGGCTGTGAGACTGATGTGATTGGCTGTGAGACTTCAGTGTAAACGCCCACTGCTGTGATTGGCTGTGAGACTTCAGTGTAAACACCCTGCTGTGATTGGCTGTGAGACTCCAGTGTAAACGCCCTGCTGTGATTGGCTGTGAGACTTCAGTGTAAACACCCTGCTGTGATTGGCTGTGAGACTTAAGTGTAAACGCCCACTGCTGTGATTGGCTGTGAGACTTCAGTGTAAATGCCCACTGCTGTGATTGGCTGTGAGACTGATGTGATTGGCTGTGAGACTTCAGTGTAAACGCCCACTGCTGTGATTGGCTGTGAGACTTCAGTGTAAATGCCCACTGCTGTGATTGGCTGTGAGACTGATGTGATTGGCTGTGAGACTTCAGTGTAAACGCCCACTGCTGTGATTGGCTGCGAGACTTCAGTGTAAATGCCCACTGCTGTGATTGGCTGTGAGACTGATGTGATTGGCTGTGGGACTTCAGTGTAAACGCCCACTGCTGTGATTGGCTGCGAGACTTCAGTGTAAATGCCCACTGCTGTGATTGGCTGTGAGACTGATGTGATTGGCTGTGAGACTTCAGTGTAAACGCCCACTGCTGTGATTGGCTGTGAGACTTCAGTGTAAACGCCCACTGCTGTGATTGGCTGTGAGACTGATGTGATTGGCTGTGAGACTTCAGTGTAAACGCCCACTGCTGTGATTGGCTGTGAGACTTCAGTGTAAACACCCTGCTGTGATTGGCTGTGAGACTTAAGTGTAAACGCCCACTGCTGTGATTGGCTGTGAGACTTCAGTGTAAACGCCCACTGCTGTGATTGGCTGTGAGACTTCAGTGTAAACGCCCTGCTGTGATTGGCTGTGAGACTTCAGTGTAAACACCCTGCTGTGATTGGCTGTGAGACTTAAGTGTAAACGCCCACTGCTGTGATTGGCTGTGAGACTTCAGTGTAAACCCCCACTGCTGTGATTGGTTGTGAAACTGCTGTGATTGGCTGTGAGACTTAAGTGTAAACGCCCACTGCTGTGATTGGCTGTGAGACTCCAGTGTAAACGCCCTGCTGTGATTGGCTGTGAGACTTCAGTGTAAACACCCTGCTGTGATTGGCTGTGAGACTTAAGTGTAAACGCCCACTGCTGTGATTGGCTGTGAGACTTCAGTATAAACCCCCACTGCTGTGATTGGTTGTGAAACTGCTGTGATTGGCTGTGAGACTTCAGTGTAAACGCTCAGTGTAAACGCTCACTCTCTCAAAAACTTTTAGCACGCTGTTACAGCTATCGAGATTAACAAATCGTGAAAAGTAATGATTATAGCATTATATGTAGATCTATTCCCACCACATGAAATGTTGCAGTGATGAACAGTGGGCAGATGAAAGAGTCTGTTAATCGCTTTCTGTATATAATTTAATCACAGTTTAAAATGAGATTATTTTCATCCTACTAAGAGAAACGGTGTGAAGTTGATCGTTTAGTCACTGGCTTGATTTGCAGATGCATAAACAGTATTGAACGATTTTGAGAGATAATCTGTCTGAACTTTAAAAATTACACATCAGAAATCACTGATCACAGATCAGGCATTAGAATAAACATGATTACTTGCATGTTTGTGGCATTGCTGGCAGATCCATATTGTAAAAGTCTGTTTGCAAAGTCTGCGCCGAAACTGCAACTGATTTATCAAATAATCCACAGTGAAATGCACCGAATACAAACAAATAATGCACCGCTGAGACATTCACATTTTTGAAAAAAACAACATCATATTCTTCTGCAAAGACGGTCTTTCGCTGCCCTCTGACGTCATAAGTCTCCACTTTTTAGATCCTGTCGTTTTCTATTTTTAGTATGACGACCTCTTAACTGTCAAAAGATCAAGGAAACTTTGAATTCTCAGTTCATGACCGCTTTAAATATTTGTGCTGGAAAACAAGACAGAAATACTGAGGAACAAGAACATGTTTTTTAGCAGTGTGAGGCACATCAGAACACACAAGAAGAGCTTTCGAGCTTTAGACAGACAGACAGACAGGAGGGTTTATCCCAGGCTCGCTGGAGCGACGGGGATCAGGCTGTATTAAAGCTCACAGGCCAGTAAAAGGTGCAGCGGGAGAGAGTGCGATTACACATGGATCCAGAGCTGAACACACACACGCTCCACCAGATCCTGACACTTTTACTTCAGTCCTGCACAAAACAGACTGCTTCTGCCCTGATTGGTCTCCACTCGAACCTCATTTGCATACTGAATCATGATTGGCCTGTTCTTTCTCACGTTTATGGAACCGTACAGAAATCTGTCTTCTTTGAGCTCAATAACGACACTATTGTCGTCTGTAGAGATGAAGAATTGAACTTGTTTCATATGTGATGAACTTTACACAGTTATTGAACTGAACTGAATCAACACTGAACTGAATAATGACTCTATTGTCTTCTGTAGAGCTGCTTGTGTGTGTGTTTGTGTGTGTTGGAATTGCTTCAGGCATCATCTGTATTCCTAATTTATATTTGTAAGGATGGCTGTGTGGTTTAGATGTTCTCTACATCTTAAGGAAACACTGCAGGGTATATATGAATTAATAAAACTGAAACAAATCACTAACACATTCAAATATTTGCAGGCTTTTCAGAATCAGTGGCATGGAAACACAATTCACTGACATTAAACCTCAGCAGAGCTGAAGCATCTTAACCTGACTGGGATGAAACATTAATAAATGTGTGGTTTAGTGGTGGTGTGGTTTAACAACAAGATCTGGGCTGAAATCCAAAAGGCTGTAGTTTTGAACTCTTCAGATTCGTGTAAAAGGACTGATCCTGCTGGAAAAATGAATATAAGTCACTTCGAATGAAAGCGTCTAGAAATGAATTAATGTACTTGCAGTTTTACTGGCTGGCTTTTTAAATCAGACTTCAGTTCATCTGCTCTTTCTCTTGAGGATTCTTAGATTTGCTAAAAGCCTTCATGAATACGGGAATCCCATCGTATCCCTGATCCATGACATAATCTTCAGGACTGTTTATTCTGGAGAAGTGTGTGTGTGTGTGTGTGTGTGTGTCACCCCTGAGAGCGTCTGCGGTTGGGAATACGACCAGAACATTTGCTTTGAGCCTTTTTCTCACCACTTTTACATGTTTAGAACTAATTACTACTCAGCACACATATATAAACATTATTAACTGAGATACATTTACTGGAGAAGCCATATCTCCAGCTACGGAGATCTCCAGAACATATACTGGAGAAGCAAACCGAAAGAATAAATGAAGTGAGTTTGTGCTTAAAACAAGAACAAATATCTGCCGATGGGGTCAGAAAAATAAATGATGTTCTATATAAAATATTAAAGAGTTCCGTCAGGCACTTTGTGTATCGAAACTTCCCATCATCTTATGGATTTGTTTTTACTTAATTAATTGTGTTATATTGGTTAAAATATGTGATGTAAACATCTCCAAACACATCTCTCCTTAAATAGAAGCTTTAAAGGCTTCTCAGCAGTGGTGTACAGTATTGGAGTAGATGTAATTAGTTACTGTACTTCGTACTTGTAGTTTTGCTGAGTATCAAAGATATTAGCAACTTTTACTCTCTACTTGACTACATTTTTTGAACAAGTAAATGTACTCTTTACTCCAGTACATCTGTGATGAGTAATCACTTGTACATCTGTCACGGCACCTCACGCTTCCGGCAGCAGTTTCTCTCGGCTGTAAAGAAGCGATGTCTCCGTCTAAGGCCAGTGAAGGAACTATAACTGTGTGTTTCGCCTTTACTCTCCCGAACTCATCAACAAGGCTACTTTACACCAATGCCAGTGCATTAGTTGCTGGATCGCAGGTGTTTGATCTAGGAGATGAGGCCGAAACCAGCACATCCAGTGCCAGTAGACTTTTTATTTATCCGCTTTATTGATGATACCTTTCTGAAGGATATCGGTTTACTTGTGTGCGCGTGAGCTTAACTGAGACTTGAGAGTTTGTAGACGTTTTACAGGCTGTTGTGTCGACCTATATTTATTGTGAAATTCAGTTTGATTTTGATTTTAGAGATTTCTCCTCTTACACATCAGTTGTTTATTGGGATGTCTCTTAGGTGTCGAGGGCTAGTGCATCTTTCAGCCTACGTTCAGTATGAGTAAAATACTTGTGTACTGTTAAAATCAGATTCTCTAAGACTTGTACTCAAGTCTGGTTTTCAGGGACTCTTTTTACACCTCTGCTCCACAGAACCCACTGACTCTTTCTTTCTAAGAGTGCGTTAGATGTCGGTAAAGAGTGTTGATTCAGTGAATGAGCTCGTGTTCTCTCCTTCTCTCCGCAGGGAAAGAGGAATCGGTCGCCACGTTCAAGGGGAACGAGTTCTTCTGCTACGATCTGTCCATGACCCCCATCCAGAGCAGCACAGACGAGATCACGCTGTCTTTCCGAACGCTCCAGCGCAACGGCCTGATGCTCCACACCGGGAAATCTGCGGATTACGTGAACCTGTCTCTGAAGAGCGGCGCCGTGTGGCTCGTCATCAACCTGGGCTCCGGAGCCTTCGAGGCCCTGGTGGAGCCGGTCAACGGGAAGTTCAACGACAACGCTTGGCACGATGTTAAAGTCACGCGAAACCTGCGACAGGTAAGACGGACGCTCACTTTCTGCAGACGTTTGCGTGGATATTGATCACAACTTCTGAAACACAAATCATGCTCTTCCTCAGTGTTTCTGTCTCGGTGAACAGCACTTGATTTGAAACCCTCTGGTGCTCTTCGTCATTTTTGACCGAACAATTTTAAACAAAATTTAAACAAAACTGAACAATTCTAAAATATATTACATTCTTCTGTCATTTCTGACCGACACATGAAGAGGACCAGAGGGTTAAATCAAGATTAATTTACTGGAGAAGAAGCAAATGACTGAAGATATTGAGTCTTGCTTTCTGAAATACTGAGGAAGAACAGTGTGAGGTCAGGAATCACATGGG
>NC_138222.1:70920493-70962993 GCF_964197995.2 Scardinius erythrophthalmus | reverse complement strand
TATTTACTGTGGATAAAAGTCTAAACCCTGTTTAAACAGCTGGGTTTTATGATGCAAATTAAAGATTGTATCAGTGATTTCAGGCCCAAACATAATTTGTTGAGGTTTTGTTGAATAACATGTTGTGAGGTTTTGCGCTCGTGCACGGCTGCCTATGACGGCTGCACACGAAAACCTCACAACACCCCCCCCTGTCGGTGATTGGTTGGAACACTATTTGTTTTGGTTTTGAGTGTTGGTGAGCGCAGTTGTTTTTGTGTGCAGATCTCAGAGCCTAGGCTGCCTACAGAGACGTGGTTTTTTGACGGCTTGCTTATGGGGCGGGCAGCTAGCGGATCGTTAGGAAAGATTAGATGAATGTGATCATTTATGTTTGGGCCTGAAATCGCTGATACAACCTTTAATGAAAGATAAATCATATCTGTATGCAGATTTCCTGGATCTTTTATTCTCTGAAACGGTTTTCAGTGGCTTTGCGTAGGCTGTAAATGCACATTAAAGGTGATCTGAGTGTGTTTACGTCATAAGGACATCGAGGTATAAACACTTCAGATCTCCTGCTTTTCTTTTCTAAACGGAGTGTGTGTGTGTGGTAACTATAGGAAAGTGTGTGAGTGAGTGTGTGTGTGTGTGTGTGGTAACTGTATAGGGAAGTGTGTGAGGGTTCGATTCTCGCTGGCGTTTCGTGGAAGAGGTCGTGACATTTTCCTCTCCAGCGTTTCTATTATAGACACACACACACCGACCTGTTAATGAGAATCAACATCAGTCAATATCCCAGCGCAGGTGAGAGAGTGTGTGTGTGTGTGTGTGTGTGTGTGTGTGTGAGGTGAGGGAAACGCTGCGGTCAGAGTCACGTCTGACTCACCACACACACCTGAGTGTGATATATATAGATACATGTGTACAACAGTACAGGCAATCACTTCCTGCTGTGTGTGTGTGTGTGTGTGTGTGTGTGTGTGTGTGTGTTCATACTTATTCATCTTATTTGTTCTGCATGTTGTTGTTTATCAGCGACCTCATTTAAATATGCGCTGTATGTCATGCATATGCATGTCTCCACTGAGTCGACTCTGTGCAGTGAAAAAGTTGAATTTTTTTATTGGAAAAAACTAAGAAACAATTTTCACACAAGAATTGCTAGTAAATTATACAAATAATTACAAAGAAACAGCAAGTAACGCACTGAATTAAATGTGAAATTGTAAATTAAAAATGATTGATTATTTTATTTAAAACTTTTTACAGTGTACGCGAAACACACAATCATACGCACGGCTGTCCTGTAGAGATTCTGATGGGCGAGGAGTTTATCACACTCACTTACTTGGGTTACTAGGGTGTGGTTAGGGGGTTACTAGGGTGTTGTTAGGGGGTTACTAGGGTGTTGTTAGGGGATTACTAGGGTGTGGTTAGGGGGTTACTAGGGTGTTGTTAGGGGGTTACTAGGGTGTGGTTAGGGGGTTACTAGGGTGTTGTTAGGGGGTTACTAGGGTGTTGTTAGGGGATTACTAGGGTGTGGTTAGGGGGTTACTAGGGTGTTGTAGGTGTTGTTAGAGGATTACTAGGGTGTGGTTAGGGGATTACTAGGGTGTTGTTAGGGGTTACTAGGGTGTTGTTACGGGGTTACTAGGGTATTGTAGGTGTTGTTAGGAGATTACTAGGGTGTGGTTAGGGGGTTACTAGGTTGTGGTTATGGGATTACTAGGGTGTGGTTAGGGGGTTACTAGGGTGTTGTAGGTGTTGTTAGAGGATTACTAGGGTGTTGTTAGGGGATTACTAGGGTGTGGTTAGGGGGTTACTAGGGTGTTGTAGGTGTTGTTAGAGGATTACTAGGGTGTGGTTAGGGGGTTACTAGGGTGTGGTTAGGGGTTACTAGGGTGTTGTTACGGGGTTACTAGGGTATTGTAGGTGTTGTTTAGGAGATTACTAGGGTGTGGTTAGGGGGTTACTAGGTTGTGGTTATGGGATTACTAGGGTGTGGTTAGGGGGTTACTAGGGTGTTGTAGGTGTTGTTATGGGATTACTAGGGTGTGGTTAGGGGGTTACTAGGGTGTTGTTAGGGGGTTAATAGGGTGTTGTTAGTGGATTACTAGGGTGTTGTTAGTGGGTTACTAGGTTGTGGTTATGGGATTACTAGGGTGTGGTTAGGGGGTTACTAGGGTGTTGTTAGGGGGTTAATAGGGTGTTGTTAGCGGATTACTAGGGTGTTGTTAGGGGGTTACTAGGGTGTTGTTAGGGGATTGCTAGGGTGTTGTTAGGGGATTACTAGGGTGTGGTTAGGGGGTTACTAGGGTGTTGTTAGGGGATTACTAGGGTGTGGTTAGGGGTTACTAGGGTGTTGTTAGAGGATTACTAGGGTGTGGTTAGGGGATTACTAGGGTGTTGTTAGGGGTTACTAGGGTGTTGTTACGGGGTTACTAGGGTATTGTAGGTGTTGTTAGGAGATTACTAGGGTGTGGTTAGGGGGTTACTAGGTTGTGGTTATGGGATTACTAGGGTGTGGTTAGGGGGTTACTAGGGTGTTGTAGGTGTTGTTAGAGGATTACTAGGGTGTTGTTAGGGGATTACTAGGGTGTGGTTAGGGGGTTACTAGGGTGTTGTAGGTGTTGTTAGAGGATTACTAGGGTGTGGTTAGGGGGTTACTAGGGTGTTGTTAGGGGTTACTAGGGTGTTGTTACGGGGTTACTAGGGTATTGTAGGTGTTGTTTAGGAGATTTCTAGGGTGTGGTTAGGGGGTTACCAAGTTGTGGTTATGGGATTACTAGGGTGTGGTTAGGGGGTTACTAGGGTGTTGTAGGTGTTGTTATGGGATTACTAGGGTGTGGTTAGGGGGTTACTAGGGTGTTGTTAGGGGGTTAATAGGGTGTTGTTAGCGGATTACTAGGGTGTTGTTAGGGGGTTACTAGGTTGTGGTTATGGGATTACTAGGGTGTGGTTAGGGGGTTACTAGGGTGTTGTTAGGGGGTTAATAGGGTGTTGTTAGCGGATTACTAGGGTGTTGTTAGGGGGTTACTAGGGTGTTGTTAGGGGATTGCTAGGGTGTTGTTAGGGGATTACTAGGGTGTGGTTAGGGGGTTACTAGGGTGTTGTTAGGGGATTACTAGGGTGTGGTTAGGGGTTACTAGGGTGTTGTTAGGGGATTACTAGGGTGTTACTGAGGGGTTGCCAGGGCGTTGCTATGCAGCGTTTGGCTCTGGTTCCACCCTCAATGTGCATCTGTAGCATTTTTTCAGGTGAAAATGATGCGTCTGATCACTTAGTAAAGCAGCAGCTCAACAACACACACGATCTGAGCGATTGTTCTCGTCTACAGCACACACACACACACAGGTCTGATCAGGTCTGTCTGAACTGAGGCATGGGTCTGGATCTGAATCCGGTCTGGGCGATTCTTCCTAATCACAGCTAATCTTTTCTTCCAGGTTCAAGCTAGCGGCAGAAGGATGTCTTCTCATGTTTCTGAAACGTGTTGAAAGTTCAAATAAGATGTTTTCCTTTCCATGTTGTTCATACTGTTGTGTTTTTGCCTCCTTTCAGTCGTCAGCCACAGAAGATCGATTTCTTGCTCTACTTCAAAAACCAAGCTTGGCCAAATTTGCCAGTAACGAGCCCCGTCCGCAAACAGGCCACGCCCACTCACAGGACTAGCCAATCAGAACGACTGCTGTTCCTCTAGCCCCTCCCACTCGAGTCAGCCCCTCCCCTAATCTTCCCACGTGGTTTCCTAACTCTTGTGTCTTCTTACTAACCAAACAGCTTCAGATTCTTCCAGTTTACTTTTCATTTTGACCTGTTTGTGTTCCTTTGAAACGACTAACATCGTGTCATTCACGGAATGTGGGCCATCTGTTGTTTTCTTCAGAATTAACTTGCGTACTGACGTACTAACCATAATAACAATACTGTTGCCATGTTTTTCTTTTGGTTGACAAATCCTTCAATGAAGAGAAAGAATTCTGTAAATTTGAATCTTTATTCCTTTGGGCAAAAACAAAATCAGGAAAAGAAAGAGCCAGGCTGGTTTAACCTGTTAACTGTCACTCACTCAGAAGATCTGAACTTGAGCGTTTGCAATTCATGAAGGCTTTGGAAAATAAATGTGTAAAAAACTTTATTTTATACATATTTTATAAAAAAAAAAAAAAAAAAAACTGCATACGTCTAACCAAGTTATGTTCCAAATTTGAAGTTAATATCACAAAAATTTAGCCGGCGAAATGTTTTAAAGTATGGTTTCCATTGTAACGAAGTGTTCAATTTCAAAACGGTTTTCACAGGATGAATTTTGAGCGTTTAAGCTTTCGAACGACACCTAATCTGTGGTAATCACCGACAGTTAACAGGCTACGACCGCTGCCTTTTAATAGACCTTTATTGATTTCACGATTTGTCATTATTCTATATATTTTCTTTCCCTTCCCTTGTTTTTTTCCTAAAGCACTCAGGCATTGGACACGCTATGGTAAACAAACTGCATTATATGGTAGATATCATTCTAATTGTCTTCTACTTTGGTTTGCCCTGGATTTCCGTTTCCTATTTCTATTCTGTTTGCTTATACTGACTACACAAATTCCCATTGGTATCAAGGTAGCAATGAAACTACAGAGATTCACTCTTGTCTCATTCGATCATCCTTTTCACTTTGTTTTGTCCATCCTCCGCCCTCCCTTCCCTTCAGGAACCAGATCTAGAGTTAAATATTTAATTCATTATGTTGAATTAGTTTATTTGCAGAGTAACAGTAAACTCGAGTCTCTCGATGAAAGTTTTACTGTATGAGGTGCTGATGGATCCAGTGGCAGACAGTATGGGTGTAGCGCTCATGAAACTGGCCAGAATATTAATATTAATATGAGATATTGAGCTGAGAAACTCCTCCTGGTTCTCCTCAGCATCTCGATCCATCATCAGCAGGTTTGATACCCGGCTCAAGGTGATGATCCTCGTCTCTCCGGCTGGATTTACTGGCGCTGGTTCAGAGTGGGTCGTAAAACACCCCGTTACGAGATTTATCCAGCGGATCCGAGAGCTTTCGAGTTCTGTTCTGGTGTTTATTCACTGAGGTCCTGCTGAGCGATGGTTTCATTAGTGCACATACCCATAGGGCAACTAACCTAATTATTAAACATGAACAATTCATTATTACTGAAGCTCAGTGGCTATAGAACTTCCCAGGGAGATGTTATCGATGCCGGGAAGATTTACACTGACATGGTGAGACAGGTGAGAAACGGACTGCAGATCTTCATCCCATCAAAACAAACCCCTGCTGCTTTACTATCACTTATATGCTTTTATATATTTTATTTTATTGTTGTTAGGGATGAATTAGGGATAAAAGTAAACAATAACAAATATAACTGTACCCTAACCCTAACAAATGTAATGTGAAATGTAAATGTAAAATTTCAGTTTTACTTTTAGTAATTTTAGTACTTAAACATGTTTATTTCAGTTAGTTTCCATATACAGTACGTAAATATATTTAATCTTACTTATCTTAGCACTTCAACTCAAGAGTGTTTATTTCATTTAGTTGCCGGAGCAACATTTCTAATTTTCAGTTTTACATACAATAGTCATATGTATATTTTAATGAACAGTTTTAAAACCACAGTGAACTCAGTGTGAGGCGTGTGTCAGAGAGGATGTCCTTTACTGCCTGTCACTGGACTCGTCAAACACTAGGCTCCGCCCCCTGCCCCGCCCAGCGCTGCATAGAATCAGGAGAATTTCTAGAATGTAGGAACTGTGTTCATTAACATCAGTACTAACTCAATAACAACATTCTAACACACTCTTACTTTGGTATTTGTGTATGTATATGTTGCCCAGCACATATGCATATATGCATATTTATGAACCTACAGAGATGCATAAAGCCACGCCCCCAGTAATAGGAATAATTTGACATCAGTAAAGACCCTGCTTGTGAATAATAAAGGTGGTGAGGGCTAGCGTGATTGACAGGTCTCTGGCTCCTTCAGGATGATGTAATCAGCCTGGGCCGCTAGCATTAGTATGCAATTATACAGATCTAATGAACTCTGGCAGGGGTTCGGCGCCCTAGAATAACAATATTTCAGGCCGGTCTGGGAGAACGAGCAATCGGGTTATTTGGCCCAATGCAGGCTGGGTAATTGTCATTCGGACAGTCCTAGATGACTGACAGCTCTCAGCGCAGATGAACGTTAGCATCGCTCATTTACACTCATCTGTGTGACATTTCCGAGTCCTTTTGTGTGCATGCTTTCATCCGCTTGCAGCGAGAGGGAGTCTGCGATGCCCAGGCCGAAAGAGTCTCGGCTTGCACGCAAACCTGTGGACTTCAAGTGCTCATTTTGTTGTGTCCCACCCTCAGATTTAACCCCTTAATCAACTAAATGCCCTTTTCTTGCCATCTGTGCCGTGATGTGACTCAGTTACGACTCCTCTCTGCCATCGGCTGCTGAGCGCTTTTTGCTCAGACGTATGATTGTGTCCATTGGTTGAACATTCCCATTTTGACGCCATCTTCATTTGCTCATCCAACTGCATGGCTTCTTCCCCATGTTGTGATGGTTTTTGGATGGTTCATGTTCCTTCCTCTTAACCTCAAAACCCACCAAACGTGACAATTCAAACTCTTTGTGGAATCAAATCGCAAAGGATTTCACCAATTGACTGCTACTACTCTACTAAATGACTAAAACCCAAATTCTGTTACTAATCCGAATCAAACCTTTGTTGTAACTGTACTAACAACCATTTTTGTGTCTGACCTGCTGTTATTTACTAAAGTACTAACCTCCAACCCCACACATACGAGCGGCTCACGCAGTCCCTCCTCCTCCTCTTCCTCCTCCTGACCCCTCGATCTCACTAACTCACCCGAATCCTTTGGCTAGTTCAGTTCTGATCTCTCTCGACTCGCTCGCCGACTCCCCTGGTCGTTTTCCAGCTGCCAGCCACTCGTCGAAGGGGCGTTTCCCTTTGAGGGTTGATTTTGATCAATAATAAATGGGTTTTCATTGCAACGTGCAATTTCTCCTTTGTTTTTAATAGGTAAAGGTAAGTAATTGTCAAGAATATAAGGACAACAGGCCAGATGGCTGAAACTGAAGCATCTGGAGATCAGGTAAGGGTATTCACTGACTTTTAAGGACCAACATGATGCACTTCGGTTCGGCTGAGCTTATTGCAGTCTTTTGTTGTGTGTGGTTTCGGGATTTACCAGTTCGCCTCAAAAAACATCCTGTCATCATTTAAAGAGCACAAAAGAAGTCTTCAACAGATGTGTCTGTTTTTTTTGTGTGTGTTTTTTTGTTTTGTTTTTTTGTCTATGTAATGAAAGTCAAAGTTGCCTAGACAGCAACATTGTGTCAGCCCAGATCCGGCCCACATCTGGACTGTGTGGAATCCATGTTTACCAGATCCGGCCCACATCTGGACCGTGTGGAATCCATGTTTACCAGATCCGGCCCACATCTGGACCGTGTGGAATCCATAGCCGCGTTTCCACTGTCGGGCCAGTGTGAGCCAGGGCTTTAAACGGGCCGTGCCGGGCTAATAGCCTCGGGCTAATAGCACCGGGCCTGCGTTTCCACTGTCGGGCCAGAAGCTCCACAGCGCTTCACTAAAACACGCACGTAACACGCCTCTCTGGAACAACGTCACACTAACCCATAATTTCACCAACAAATGGAAGTTTTATCAGAAAACTAATCAGAACAGTGTTGAAAACAAACATGATAAAAGCGGCCGTTTGCTGGCATTTTTATTGTTTATTTGAATATTTAAAACCCAAGCATTAATGTTTTACCAAAGGTTTAGAATAAAAAGTGATACATTGATCATAATGAATTAATTTCTGTCAAAATTGCACATTAGTCACATTAGTTACCATTTGCTAATTACAGGTCTATTTTACAAAAGAAAGAGGACACACTTACTTCTTCAGTCGCATCTGTTTCTGTTTATCTGGTAGTTACAGGACATATTTACATCACATTTAGAAAGAATGATAATTTCTACAAATATATGCCACCAAAAATACGACCTGAGGAGCTTTAGCACTCTCTCGACTCCCATACAGATATTTTCAGTCAGAGAAACAGAGAAAGCTCCCGAAAAAAAAGTTGCTTTATTTTATGATAGTCCGGTATAAAGAGATGAGACGTAGGCTACTGACAGATAAAATAAAAACTGTGATAGCCTTTATGATTGGTCTGATTTCTTCAAGCGTTCACTATGTTTACTATGGTAATGGTTAGCGCACATAGTCTTTTGCATCACAAACAGAAGGCATTCAAACATAAACGCGAGTTAAATTATTTAAAAAGTCTTTAATGCTGACAGAATCATCCGGCGCTGCCGTCTCCCGACTCAGGTAAACTCCTCTACTTCTCTAGCCCGAGCTGGCCCGCTTTGGCCCAAGGTATTCGAGGGGCCAGAAATCCTGGCCGTTGGCCCCGAGAAAGCCCCGATCAAGCCCTGGAAGTGACAGTGGAAACGCGACTGGCCCTGGCACGCACTAGCACGGCCCGGCCCAGGCCCGACAGTGGAAACGCGGCTCATGTGTACCAGATCCGGCCCACATCTGGACTGTGTGGAATCCATGTGTACTGGATGTGGGCCGGATCTAGGCCGTGTGGAATCCATGTGTACCGGATGTGGGCCAGATCTGGGCCATGTGGAATCCATGTGTACCGGATGTGGGCCGGATGTGGGCTGTGTGGAATCCATGTGTACCGGATGTGGGCCGGATCTGGGCCATGTGGAATCCATGTGTACCGGATGTGGGCCGGATCTGGGCCGTGTGGAATCCATGTGTACCAGATGTGGGCCGGATGTGGGCTGTGTGGAATCCATGTGTACCGGATGTGGGCCGGATCTGGGCCATGTGGAATCCATGTGTACCAGATGTGGGCCAGATCTGGGCCATGTGGAATCCATGTGTACCAGATGTGGGCCAGATCTGGGCCATGTGGAATCCATGTGTACCGGATGTGGGCCAGATCTGGGCCGTGTGGAATCCATGTGTACCGGATGGGGGCCAGATCTGGGCCATGTGGAATCCATGTGTACCGGATGTGGGCCGGATCTGGGCCGTGTGGAATCCATGTGTACCAGATGTGGGCCAGATCTGGGCCATGTGGAATCCATGTGTACCGGATGTGGGCCGGATCTGGGCCGTGTGGAATCCATGTGTACCGGATGTGGGCCGGATCTAGGCCGTGTGGAATCCATGTGTACCGGATGTGGGCCAGATCTGGGCCATGTGGAATCCATGTGTACCAGATGTGGGCCGGATGTGGGCTGTGTGGAATCCATGTGTACCGGATGTGGGCCGGATCTGGGCCGTGTGGAATCCATGTGTACCAGATGTGGGCCAGATCTGGGCCATGTGGAATCCATGTGTACCAGATGTGGGACTATTTTGCTGTCTGGACCTCAATATTTTTTAATACATGTTCTGTGTTCTACACAAGAAAGAAAGTCATACAGGGTTTGAACAACATGAGGGCAAGAAAATTATGACAGAATGATCAGTTTTAGGTGAATTTTTAGGTATTTTGTCGTGTCATCTTAATTTTAGTCAATCTTACACTAACTGAGAGGACTTCTTATCGTAGTGTGAGTGCATTGATGATGTCTTGCAGTGTTGTATGTTTTCATCAGTGTGTTTAAATCAAAATCACTTAGTTATAATGATCTCTCTGTTTTGTCTTGTCTTTGGTACCGTTGACAATCAAAAACCCTTCATTCATTGAGGAGATGAACGTTGAGTGCTGGTCCTTTTAGCAGTGAGTGTGTTTTACACCGTTGGGTTATAGTTGTCTTTTGTGCGGTTTGAAGCCACATTGAATCTTGCCTGTGGATTTCGTTTGAACTCCAATTGTGAGAGAGAAAGATCTGGAATGTGAGTAGATGCTCAGATACAAGCCTCCCAACATCTGACATGTTTCACACTGTTTTTAGCCTGATGCTGGACGGCTTGAGTTTGCTTTGAGCTTCAGAGCGCTTTGTGTTATTGTGTGTTAATATTGAGTGTTTTTCTGAGTTTCAGCAGAAATCCGCTGCACTGTAACACGAATTTCTCTTCAATTGCATAACGATTGGGGTCTCCTTTATAAAACTGTGTGTAGGATCCTCACTAAAAGTGTACGTGCGCCTGAAAGCCAAAAATGGCGTACACCAAAACAATATTCAGACGTATAAAAGCGTGTTTACACCAGAACCTGCTCAAAAATCCACTTTATAAACCCCAGTCAGAGGAAGATTGTGTTCACATGCGTCTCCACTCTGAAATAACCATATATGAGCTTACAACGCCTCGTTTTACTAAGCAGATCCTCATCTGCATATCATTTGCATATGTATATTCATCCACGTGATCCCATGTTTAACGCTACAAAACATTAGGAGAATATGAGATATGGATGTGCGTCACATTACATTGCTAAAAATCATCTAGTAGCCTATCCTTGCCTTGTTTTTGAACAAATAAATCAATATAGTATAAAATATATTTCAAAGAAAGTTTTTCTCAATCTTTTACGCTGGCCAAATAGTATTTTTAATTGCTTTATATTTTTAATGGAAACAGATAGACCTTATTGTGCATTATTGATCATTATTTGCTTGTAAATATTTTCTCAGAGCAGGAGTTCTGCTATTATCATGCGCATGCCTCAGGAAAAGTGTTTGAACGCAGCGCATCCACTACAAATATTACTATTTATTAGAATTTATTGTAACTTCTCGGTAATGATTTGCTTAACTCCATTAATTAGAATGGCATATTTAATTGTAATCATTCTTTTATTTATTTAAACTGTTATTGTGAACATGAACTGTATTCATGATTAGGACTCATATGAATATTAAAGTGGTTTTCCTTCATCTGCCGTCAGTCCCTCAGATCACCATCGGTGATGTTAAACTGATCTGTCTCCAGAAAGATCAGAGTTTACTTACAGATGCACATTATACACAAGTGTGTTTATCACAGCGCATGCGTGAAGTGGCGTACGGCTCTTTCAGGGCCGGTTTGTGCGACGCAACCGTGACTTTTACAGTAGCATGGTAGGATAAATGTAACTTGTAAATATAGCTTAACGTTACTGCTGCTCCTGTAGTTTGAAGACTCGCGGTGATCTGCGAACTGCTGTAGCGCTGCAAAGGAAACTCCACCCACTTTACCTCCGCCAAATGCTTCCGCCAAAAAAAAAAAAATTATAATTTTTTTTGTATTAGTATTGTTAGTGGCAATGGTGTATAAAGTGTATTACTGGGACCAGCCACCAGGGGGCGATCGAGACTCTGGGTTTATGAGATATACTGAGACCAGCCACCGGGGGGCGATTGAGACTCTGGGTTTATGAGCTATACTGGGACCAGCCACCGGGGGGCGATCAAGACTCTGGGTTACGAGCTATACTGGGACCAGCCACCAGGGGGCGATCAAGACTCTGGGATTATGAGCTATACTGGGACCAGCCACCAGGGGGTGATCGAGACTCTGGGATTATGAGCTATACTGGGACCAGCCACCAGGGGGCGATCGAGACTCTGGGTTTATGAGCTATACTGGGACCAGCCACCAGGGGGTGATCGAGACTCTGGGATTATGAGCTATACTGGGACCAGCCACCAGGGGGCGATCGAGACTCTGGGTTTATGAGCTATACTGGGACCAGCCACCAGGGGGCGATCGAGACTCTGGGTTTATGAGCTATACTGGGACCAGCCACCAGGGGGCGATCGAGACTCTGTGTTTATGAGATATACTGGGGGGCAATCGAGAGGCTTTGGCTTCACTTTTCAGGACTTGTGCGGCACGCTTGGTGAGGACAGGTGTGGCAAATAAACCAATAATCAGATAAAAGGAAGGGTGGGTTTAGAGAATAGGCAAGAGAGCACATGGTACATAGAAACAAACATGACAAGCCATGCGTTCACACTGAAGTGAGACTGTGCGTATATGAAGTGATCTGGTGTACGGTCTCAGTTCTGAGCTAATCTAGCACAATCAGACTCGCCACACATTCATATTCTCTTTCACTAGCAAGTATGCTCTTTGATTTAATGCGGAGGGCGATTATGTTGGATTTCTGTAATGGCAGTCAGAGGTGTCCATTAGCCTGTGGCCAGTTTGTCGTTTAGGCCAGGATAAATGAGCTGCCAGCGCTCGTCTAATGCTGCATCAATATAATATCATTTTTACTCACCAGCTGACGGCTGATCAATGCTGCCAGATCTATTAGAAAAGCCCCATGACAGCAAGATGGAGGATTTTATCAGGGAAAGTGATATTGTGTCTCACGGTCAAGAACTCAGTTTGGCTTTTCCAGTAACCAGCTAATATTGACAGAAGTGCAGCGCAGTGTTTAACGTCTCACAGTGTTGCTGAATCAGAAGCAGTTCAGCACTTCACATCATTTGTTTTAGTGAATTGGTGTATTTAGACAAATGCTTTCAATGAATCGGTTCAGAGTAGAGATGCGCGGATGGGCTATTATTTCATCCGCAACCGCATCACAAAACTCATCATCTGTCCGCCATCCATCCGCACCAACGTTTTTGACCAATTTTCAAAACCGCACCCGCCCGCCATCCGCTGATTGTATATACATATATTTTTCATTTGATTAGTTCAACCGCCCGCTGCCCGCCCGAATTTAATTAAAATATTATTTTTCGTCACGTCATCCGCCCGATCCGCGGAGTCCGCGCCTGTAACCGCCAACCGCGCATCTCTAGGTCAGAGGTCAATCAGTAAGTTGGTTTGTGTCAATTTAGTTTTTTGTTATTTATTCGAATCTTCAAATCTGCTGTTTAGTGTCATGAGTTTGATTGAATTTTTTATTTGAACATTTTCACTTATCTAAATAATCCTTAAAATGCATTTCCTTTAGAATAGTTTTTATAACATGATCTTGTTTTATTAATAACATCATTGCTTATTTCACTGATGTTTCAAGTAAACGACAGACATATTAATCACGAAAATGACATTGTGCAATTCTGTGTTGTGGTGATTATCTGTAATATATCGTCCATTGAGTTTGATCAGCCTGTAGTTCAGCATGAGTAGTGTGACTGTGGTTGAACTTGATACTTGACCAGCTTTAGTTTTCGAGTGCTTTTCTGCTGACAGAAGCTGGTTAAAGTCTTACACTGATTGAAGTGAAAGTGATGGTAAATGAGGTGTAACGTGTGTCTTCTGAGGACTCCTGTCTTTAAGCAGTCCCTAGATGAGTGTCGAAACAGCCACGTGTGAATTCATCTATGCAAATGAGCTGCTGCATGATGGCATCTGCATTCAGTGTGTGTGTGAGTGTGTGTGTGTGTGTGTGTGTGTGTGCGTGTATGCATGTGTGTGTGTGTGTGTGTGTGTGTGTGTGTGTGTGTGTGTGTGTGTGTGTGCATGTGTGCGTGTGTGCATGTGTGTGTGCGTGTATGCATGTGTGTGTGTGTGTGTGTGTGTGTGTGTGTGTGTGTGTGTGTGTGTGTGTGTGTGTGTGCATGTGTGCGTGTGTGCATGTGTGTGTGCGTGTATGCATGTGTGTGTGTGTGTGTGTGTGTGTGTGTGTGTGCGCATGTGTGCGTGTGTGCATGTGTGTGTGTGTGTGTTGTACAGTAGGTGTGGTTGATGAAGATTGTGTGTGTCAGGGAAAACACAACACTTCACTGCACACATTTATCTCTGTTTCTCTCTCTCTCTCTCTCTCTCTCTCTCTCTCTCTCTCTCTCTCTCTCTCTCTCTCTCTCTCTAATGCTGTGCTTTGTTTTATTCATTTTATTCATTGTCTCCACTGCTGCATTACTGTAGTGTGTTTGTGGTGAACCACAGGAGCCGCTGTGATTTCTTTGCACACACACTGAGAGTGTTTTAACCCGTCAGGAGCGCTTCAGTGTGTTTCAGTGAGGGATTACACCTTCTTATCTGAACATGCTCTCTGTCTCGTCACCAGGGGTTTTAGGGTAAATAAGTCAATATATCTGCGAGACAAACGGCCCATTAACACATTATCAGCTCCTGCAGCCGTTGAGAAGCGGGAGCCTGAAGCTGGAGCAGGTTCAGATGCTGCGTATGGATTTCACAGGTTATCTGCAGTGCCAAGCAGAACCGCAGGGCTGACGGTGCTTCTGTTTCTCTGAGATCAATCAACAGTTAACAACAGAAGCGCACCTGTGCTCTCAAACACACATATACGCTGCATTTATGCTGTGAGACTTAGGGCCCTATTTTAATGATCTAAGCGCATTGTCTAAAGCGCACGGCACAAGTTCACTTATGGCGTGTCCGAATCCATTTTTGCTAGTTTAACGATGGGAAAAATGGTTTAAAATGGTTGTCCCTATTCTCTTAATGAGTAATGGGTGTGTTATAGGTGTAGCGTGCGTTAAACCAATCAGAGTCTCACCTCCCATTCCCTTTAAATGCCAGTTGCGCTCGCCCCATGGCAGATTCGCTATTTACATGACGGAATTTGATAGTGGAAAGACCGAATGCGTCTCCAGAGCGCAAACGGAACTGCTCGTGCGCGAGGTCAAAGTGCGCAACAGAACATCTACGGGACAAGCTGGATTCACCGTATCTTTATGTACACAATTATAATCTTTTACATTGTAATCCTTTCATTTTTAATATTTGGCATGTTTGTGTGCTGCTGTGCATCCCTGTGTGAGTAATAAGCAGAGTGTACACACGTTGTGGACCCGCCTATAGGCGCACATTACTAATGCGCTCTTTAAAGAAACAAAAAAGACCAGGTTTAGACCAGGTTCAGTTGGTCAATAGCTCAGTCTATTTCTGTTGCCTCAAAAAGCAACGCTCCAACAATGCGCCAGAACACACCTCGTTTTCAGACCAGCAGCCCATGAGCGCACAAATGGGCGCAAATGCATTTGCTATTTAAACAACGTGGCGCAGGATGTGAAAATGAAAACTGTGTCGGGCTGAAACTAGCTAAACACACTTGCATCGCGCTTGGCGCTGCATTGCACCGGGTGTATGATAGGGCCCTTAATGCTCATGCAACATTTAAATGTTTTTGTTTTTTTTTGTTCTTAACTGACAGCGCACAGTGACCTAAAACAGTACCAGAATCATACAAAACGTCTCGGTTACGTATGTAACCCTCGTTTTCTGAAGGAGGGAACGGAGACGTTAAGTCAGAACGTCTCATGAATGGGGTCTCGCCCGAGAGCCCAATCACCTTTGAGTTGTAAAAAACGAGCCAATGGTACGCAAAGTACCTTGGTCTGCGGAATTTGCATCGTGAGCTCCGCTGTGTGTGTATATAAGGAGCAGCACATGCATTCTCGCATTCATGTTCTTTGCTGAGGAGCTGAGAGGTGTGTCTCGGCCTTTCAGCAGCACAGCGGTTGTGGCAAGGGGACGTAACGTAAACGAGAGGTTCCCTTTCAGTCGTCACGTTCTACGTTACTTCAGTACGTCTGATGAATGGGGTCCTATTCCAAAACGCCACAATGGCTGTCTTCCAGTGCCCCGCGCAAGCCATAGCTCCCTGTCATGAGGCCTACCCGTAGGGAGTTCCACTTCAAGGCAGAGGCGTGTCAGGTGGACAGAGCTCTAGCCGAAGTGATAGTAGTTACCACCTGAGGTGGCAAAGTACTTAAACCTTCCGCATCCCGTCCAGGATCCACACAGGTTCCAGGTTCCACAGATCTGGACGTGGGTGCCTAAGGGTGTCCCGACCCTGAGAAAGGAGGTCCTTTCTCAGTAGATCGCAACAGATCTACCTGTGCATCTCCAAAGTGTTCCCAAATTAGCTGAACCGTCTGGGGATGGAGTCTCCACGACACGGGGCGAGAACGCTGTCGTGAGGGCTCGTCGGCTCGTCGGTTTGACGGCAAGCCGACTGACACACTGAGCGTGCCCTGTTGCCATGCCCATCTCGGGACTCGGTCGTGAAGCCAGTGCTGAAGTGGTCTCATATGAAGCAACCGGAGCGGCGTGACTGCGGATGCCATATGCCCCAGGAGCCTCTGAAAAAGTTTCAGTGGGACCGCCATCTTGCCCTCAAATTGACTCCGCGTGCTCGCTCATAAGCTGCATGAACATGGTGATAGCCTGAGCATACGGTCCCTGTGTTCGCACAACTGTTCCCGATAGTGATCTAGAATCAACCATCGATGTAGTTGAGAAAACAAACGCCCTGCTCCCTGAGGGGAACCATAGCCGCCGTCGTGTAAGACAGTTCTGGGAGGTTATTATACCAAACCACTTTGATGACAGACTTTGCTCAGGCATCAGAATGACCAAAACAGTATTTCAGATGCTGCACAACAGTATTTCAGATGCTGCACAACAGTATTTCAGAAGCTGCACAACAGTATTTCAGATGCTGCACAACAGTATTTTTAGATGCGCTATGAGATCGGATCTCTGGTTGGTCCAGTTATGCCGTCCCATCGCAAATTCACGTCTTTTTTGATGCGCAATGAGGAATTTATTCGGTTAATGTGTTTCCATTGTAGTTTATGCACGTTTTCTAATCAGATAAAACATTATCTGACTCAGTTTAGTGCATACGTTTTTTTCGACTTTATGCACATCTTGGCGTTTCCATCCAGCATTTTTTTATGCAATATTCTAAAATGCGCTTAAAAATAGGTGGATGGAAACATAGCTATTGAAGGCATGGAGGGCCAGGGTTGAGTCACAGGAGCATGTGACTGAGGTTGATATGGGGGATTGGCAGACCGAGGCGGAACCGGAGGAAAGGAGGAGCCTGGCGTAGCCAGAGGGGTGAAAGGTCATGGTGGAGCCAATAGGTCCCGAGGTGGAGCTGAGGGATCCACAGAGCAAGGCGTAGGTGACGACTGAGAAGCCCAATGCGGATCCGAGCAGCTAGGCAGAACTACAGAAGGAGGAGCCTTGGGGCTGAAGGCAGACAGGCAGAGACAAAGATGACTTGGGAATGAGCTTAACCAGTAGAGATAAAAACAACTTGGGACTAGACCAGACCAGTGAAGACTGGAGACCTTGAAGCATTTCATCATCCAAATACTTATGTTAAGACCCAGCTTACTTTAGTGTGGGTGGAGCTCTAAACCATGCAGTTGAACTCTACTAATAGGCAATGTTCCCAAGGCCGCGCACTTCTGATGCCGCGGCCGCGCATGAAGAATAAAATGCTGTGGACATAAAAAGAGGACAGACGTGAAATGTGTGAGGAAATCCATTTGATTGTAGTTTAATGAGAAATAGTTGCAGTGCTCTGGTCAACTGCTATATAAGTTGGTATCGCTATAGAGTAAAAACCGGTGAATGCAGTTTCAGTGATGTTTAGATTACTATAAAAGAGTTCACATATTCACTTTTCTCTGAAATTTTAGCTATTAGATTATTTAAATGCTACAGTTTATTTTCATATTATAATAATATAAATTGAAGCATTTAAACTGATATATTATATCACTTCAAATACTTAAAAATATATATAAAATATATATAAAATATATATTATATTATATTATATTATATTATATTATATTATATTATATTATATTATATTATATTATATTATGCCTATATTATATTAGGCCTATATTGTATTATATTATAAGCCTAATAAATAACTGATCTCACAAGGGTATTGTTTAGGGCTCCTTGCCATTAAAAAGTTTGAAATCCCCCGCTAAAGAAAATATTGGAAATTCATAAGCAATAAATAATCATTTAACTTTGATGGTTTAATGCTGCCTGCAGTGTCACAGCTTATTTATTTATTTATTTATTTATTTATTTATTTTACATATAATTTCTTGGTAAAGACTAGTATAGTTAACAATACTGTAAAACAAAAAAAGTCAGGTAACCTAAAATGTGCTTCATTTAGTAACTTCTTAATTAACTGCTTGTTTTAAAAAATATGATTTAATACCAATAAGTTACATCAAGGTTCAAATAAAATAGAAATGGCACATTCAAGTTAAAAGTTACAACTGCATGTTGACACCATTATGTTTCTATGTACGCTGTACAGGTCAGGTATAAAGAACGTTTTTGCTCAAGTGGCAAAAAATGTCCACCCAATAAAAGTTTTGCTCGGCAAGAAAAAAAATGACAGAGAACATTGCTAATATGCCCTCGGCTCACTCACCTGAAAAGACTGAGATAGACTTGTGGCTCTATTTCCGTGGTGGGCTCCGGCTTGTCATCTGTGGTGGGCATGGGTGAAATCTGGGTCTGTGGTCGAGTCGGGGCTGGCGATGTCGTCCTCGATGGGACAGACGGCTGGACCAGCATCCACTCCACATACTCAGCAAATGTCCCTCTAAATGCCAGGTCTAAACCCCCTGTGTGGTCCTCGAGCTCTAAACCCCTGTGTGGTCCTCAAGCTCTAAACCCATGTGTGGTCCTTGAGGTCTAAACCCCTGTGTGGTCCTCGAGCTCTAAACCCCATGCGTTGTCCTCGAGCTCTAAACCCCCTGCGTGGTCCTCGAGCTCTAAACCCCTGTGTGGTCCTCGAGCTCTAAATCCCCTGTGTGGTCCTTGAGCTCTAAACCCCCTGCGTGGTCCTCGAGCTCTAAACCCCCTGTGTGGTCCTCGAGGTCTAAACCCCCTGTGTGGTCCTCATGGTCTAAACCCCCTGTGTCATCCTTCGAGCTCCAAACCCCCTGAGTGGTCCTCGAGGTCTAAACCTCCGGCATGGTCCTCGTGGTCTAAACCCCATGCGTGGTCCTCGAGCTCTAAACCCCCTGTGTGGTCCTTGAGCTCTAAACCCTGTGTGGTCCTCGAGCTCTAAACCCCCTGCGTGGTCCTCGTGGTCTAAACCTCCTGCGTGGTCCTCGAGCTCTAAACCCCTGTGTGGTCCTCGAGCTCTAAATCCCCTGTGTGGTCCTTGAGCTCTAAACCCCCTGCGTGGTCCTCGAGCTCTAAACCCCCTGTGTCATCCTTCGAGCTCTAAACCCCCTGTGTGGTCCTCGAGCTCTAAACCCCCTGCGTGGTCCTCGAGCTCTAAACCCCCTGTGTGGTCCTCGAGGTCTAAACCCCCTGTGTGGTCCTCGTGGTCTAAACCCCCTGTGTCATCCTTCGAGCTCCAAACCCCCTGAGTGGTCCTCGAGGTCTAAACCTCCGGCATGGTCCTCGTGGTCTAAACCCCATGCGTGGTCCTCGAGCTCTAAACCCCCTGCGTGGTCCTCGAGCTCTAAACCCTGTGTGGTCCTCGAGCTCTAAACCCCCTGCGTGGTCCTCGTGGTCTAAACCCCCTTCGTGGTCCTCGAGCTCTAGCAGTCCGGAAAATGAATAAGGCACGCCAGGTCTAAACCCCTGTGTGGTCCTTGAGGTCTAAACCCCTGTGTGGTCCTCGAGCTCTAAACCCCCTGTGTGGTCCTCAAGCTCTAAACCCCATGCGTGGTCCTCGAGCTCTAGCAGTCCGGAAAATTAATATGGCACGCCAGGTCTAAACCCCTGTGTGGTCCTTGAGGTCTAAACCCCTGTGTGGTCCTTGAGGTCTAAACCCCTGTGTGGTCCTCAAGCCCTAAACCCCCTGTGCGGTCCTCAAGCTCTAAACACCCTGTGCGGTCCTCGAGCTCTAAACCCCATGCGTGGTCCTCGAGCTCTAAATCCCTGCGTGGTCCTCGAGCTCTAAACCCCCTGCGTGGTCCTCGAGCTCTAAATCCCTGCGTGGTCCTCGAGCTCTAAACCCCCTGCGTGGTCCTCGAGCTCTAAACCCCTGTGTGGTCCTCGAGCTCTAAACCTCCTGCGTGGTCCTCGAGCTCTAAACCCCTGTGTGGTCCTCGAGCTCTAAACCCCTGTGTGGTCCTCGAGCTCTAAACCCCTGTGTGGTCCTCGAGCTCTAAACCCCCTGAGTGGTCCTCGAGCTCTAAACCCCCTGAGTGGTCCTCGAGCTCTAAACCCCCTGCGTGGTCCTCGAGCTCTAAACCCCCTGCGTGGTCCTCGAGCTCTAAACCCCCTGCGTGGTCCTCGAGCTCTAAACCCCCTGCGTGGTCCTCGAGCTCTAAACCCCCTGCGTGGTCCTCGAGCTCTAAACCCCCTGCGTGGTCCTCGAGCTTTAAACCCCCTTTGTGGTCCTCGAGCTCTAAACCCCCTGAGTGGTCCTCGAGGTCTAAACCCCCTGCGTGGTCCTCAAGCTCTAAACCACTGTGTGGTCCTCGAGGTCTAAACCTCCTGCGTGGTCCTCGAGGTCTAAACCTCCGGCATGGTCCTCGTGGTTTAAACCCCATGTGTGGTCCTCAAGCTCTAAACCCCATGCGTGGTCCTCGAGCTCTAGCAGTCCGGAAAATTAATAAGGCACGCCAGGTCTAAACCCCTGTGTGGTCCTTGAGGTCTAAACCCCTGTGTGGTCCTTGAGGTCTAAACCCCTGTGTGGTCCTTGAGGTCTAAACCCCTGTGTGGTCCTCAAGCCCTAAACCCCCTGTGCGGTCCTCAAGCTCTAAACACCCTGTGCGGTCCTCGAGCTCTAAACCCCATGCGTGGTCCTCGAGCTCTAAATCCCTGCGTGGTCCTCGAGCTCTAAACCCCCTGCGTGGTCCTCGAGCTCTAAATCCCTGCGTGGTCCTCGAGCTCTAAACCCCCTGCGTGGTCCTCGAGCTCTAAACCCCTGTGTGGTCCTCGAGCTCTAAACCTCCTGCGTGGTCCTCGAGCTCTAAACCCCTGTGTGGTCCTTGAGCTCTAAACCCCTGTGTGGTCCTCAAGCTCTAAACCCCTGTGTGGTCCTCGAGCTCTAAACCCCCTGAGTGGTCCTCGAGCTCTAAACCCCCTGAGTGGTCCTCGAGCTCTAAACCCCCTGCGTGGTCCTTGAGCTCTAAACCCCCTCCGTGGTCCTCGAGCTCTAAACCCCCTGTGTGGTCCTCGAGCTCTAAACCCCCTGCGTGGTCCTCGAGCTCTAAACCCCCTGCGTGGTCCTCGAGCTCTAAACCCCCTGCGTGGTCCTTGAGCTTTAAACCCCCTTTGTGGTCCTCGAGCTCTAAACCCCCTGAGTGGTCCTCGAGGTCTAAACCCCCTGCGTGGTCCTCAAGCTCTAAACCACTGTGTGGTCCTCGAGGTCTAAACCTCCTGCGTGGTCCTCGAGGTCTAAACCTCCGGCATGGTCCTCATGGTCTAAACCCCATGCGTGGTCCTCGAGCTCTAAACCCCCTGCGTGGTCCTCGAGCTCTAAACCCTATGTGGTCCTCGAGCTCTAAACCCCCTGCGTGGTCCTCGTGGTCTAAACCCCCTTCGTGGTCCTCGAGCTCTAGCAGTCCGGAAAATGAATAAGGCACGCCAGGTCTAAACCCCTGTGTGGTCCTTGAGGTCTAAACCCCTGTGTGGTCCTCGAGCTCTAAACCCCCTGTGTGGTCCTCAAGCTCTAAACCCCCTGCGTGGTCCTCGAGCTCTAAACCCCCTGCGTGGTCCTTGAGGTCTAAACCCCTGTGTGGTCCTCGAGGTCTAAACCCCCATGTGGTCCTCGAGGTCTAAACCCCCTGTGTGGTCCTCGAGGTCTAAACCCCCGTGTGGTCCTCGAGGTCTAAACCCCCTGTGTGGTCCTCGAGGTCTAAACCCCCTGTGTGGTCCTCGAGGTCTAAACCCCCTGTGTGGTCCTCGAGGTCTAACCCCCATGTGGTCCTCGAGGTCTAAACCCCCTGTGTGGTCCTCGAGGTCTAAACCCCCGTGTGGTCCTCGAGGTCTAAACCCCCTGTGTGGTTCTCGAGGTCTAAACCCCCTGTGTGGTCCTCGAGGTCTAAACCCCCTGTGTGGTCCTCGAGGTCTAAACACCCGTGTGGTCCTCGAGGTCTAAACCCCTGTGTGGTCCTCGAGGTCTAAACCCCCGTGTGGTCCTCGAGGTCTAAACCCCTTGTGTGGTCCTCGAGGTCTAAACAACCGTGTGGTCCTCGAGGGCACGATTATCCTGCTCATGGCAGACAGATGTACTTCCATTCTCTGTTCCTGAGGTTCGGTGTTCTGCCCAAGGGGCAACATTCTCATCTGAAAAATGAAGCCTACCCGGAAGTGCGAAAAACTGCAATACATCGAAAATCCGCTAGGGGAAGGTCCCAAAAGGGAGCAAATCTCCATAGCCCCCATGTTACAATGTCCGTTTTCACAGCATAAATTCATGTTTTTACAGGTCGGTCCCATGGACTTTTATTGTATTTTTCGATAGGTTCCGAGTGCCTGACAACGGCGAGGGTAGTGAATTTTTTTCTAACTCGTTAGTTTATATAGTATTTAGATATAAAATGTATGACAAATAAGGGCGTGGTTAACTTTGATTGACAGCTTGATTGACAGCTTAGGCTGCGCCAACTGGAGAATGACAACATAAGAAGCGACATTTTTTAACACATTTGAAATATAATACTACTGTTTCTGTATCATGAAATGTAGTTTTAAGAGTTTTTCAGGCGAGAATGTAGTTGTTTAAAGCTCAAATCTGTGGTTTATTTAAAGATTTATGAAAATTTTATCCAGTTGTGAGATCCAGCGATGATGACCGGGCGCTCGGCGCATGTACCCCGCCTGCAACAGCTTTTCCTCGGCTAGTCGTTCGCCGCTGACCCTGGCGTCTCTGTAGTGGTTAAACATGAGGTATAATTCGTCTTGTGTATATCTAACGGGCGATTTTTGGTTTTGTGAATCTATAACTTGTTCCCTGGCCAATCGTTTTGGCTAAGGGGAAGTTTCATAACTTTATAAGCTATTTAACTTTACCGTTGTATGGTTAGACTAGACAGAGCGCTGACTTTGTATGTTTGACTGAATTGTTTGCTTTATTTGTATAGCTTCTTATACCTTTTACTTATACTTTTATAATGGCTAATATTGATAAAACTGAAATTTAACAAAAAGAGACTGGGTTGAGTTTTGTCATTTTAAATTTTAATACAACGAAGATGATCTATAATGTTGTTTACTGCAAAATCTGTTGTTTAGTACAAATGCACATATTGCCTGGACCATATTAAAATGTTTAATATTTTTATATTATATTTAAAACGAAAAGAGGCAGGTTTGTGTTTTATATTTTGTTTTGTTATAAATAGGCAAACGTTATGTGCAGTGAATATAATCAATACGCGTTGCCTGAACCACATTTGTGTGGCTAATGTTTAAGATTTCTTTAAATGAAAACGAAAAGAGTTAGTATGGTGTTTTATAACATATTTCGTTGCCTAAAATATACACAAAGATGACCGGAGTAGCACAGTGACGCGCTGTGTCAGAAGGTGGGCGGGGTTAGGATTTCCCAAGATTTCCCAAGATGGCGCCCATAAACGGCTTCAAAACCGTTCTTCAGAAAGTCAATGGGTGACGTCACAGACGCTTTGTCCATATTTTTTACAGTCTATGGTTCTGCCACAGCTCCACTGTGACTTCATCCAAATGACCAGAATAATGCATGGACCCTGAACAACGAACAGAAAGAACTAAGGGCTTAAATACACAGAATAACTGATCAATGGAACAAGAAACAGGTGCGTAACTCAATAAGAAACCATGAACTCAACCAAGAACTGGAAATGGAGACAGGGAAAACGAGGCAAACTAAAATAAACAGAACATGACAATGAAACTATGAACTAGACCAGTCATGAACATGACTTAGATGAAACATTATTTTGTATAGATGTGTGTGTGTGTAGTGTGTGTGTGCATGAGTGAGTGAGTGTGTGTGTCTGTGTGTGTGTATGTGTGTGTGTGTGTGTGTGTGTGTGTGTTGTGAATGTTATCATATCTGTGTATGTTTTTGTGTCATGTGACCTATAGAAACACAAAGGCACTGTGTGTGTTGATCTTCATGCGTGTGACAGGGAAACGAGGCGTCTAACAGCAGCTGATCGCATTAGTGTCTCTCAATGGAGCGATTTGTGAATTGATTTTCTTCTCGTAAATCACGAAGCTGTGCATTCGGGTCACTCAAGTCACGACTAGGCAAAAGCCTCGACTGTGGAAAACAGATGATTTACATTGCAATAATATTTCACAGTTTTTACTGTATTTTTGATCAAATAAATGCAGCCTTGGTGAGCAGAAGAGCCTCTTACAAATGCGTTTGTGATATTGCAGGACTGTTTAAAATGAAGTACAGTCATGATTGTGGAATCCAGCATTCACGGCAGCTTATTGGTGGTACAGTATTTGTGGACTCTTCTACAGCACAACTGTGTTCTTTGGCTAGAGGCGTTGTGCATGATGAAACCTCATGAAATACACACGTGTGTGTTTGTGTGGGACAGTTATGAGCATCATCAGATGTTAGTTGCAGTATATCAGTCACGACATGTTCCAGGTGAGGGAAACCACAACTTATTTTGGGGAAAATGTAGTTCATTAGTCCGGTCATTAAGACAGAGACTCTGGTGAAGTTCAGTCTCATTTCATAGCATGCCGTTACATCACAGTTAAAATCACAGAAGTTTTTAAAAAGCATCCGCAGGGAAACTGAATCCATTAAATGCGAAAGCAAATATCACATAACTGTCTTGAGACAATAACTGGCCGCTGAAGCCAGCCGTGTGGAGCAGCTGTACATATAAACTCAATGAATGAAGTCAAACATGAGTGTGTGTTCATAAGTGTGTGATGTTCATATAAAGCCTCGTGCACACCGTTTTTCAAGATGTTTTTCGATGTGTCTTTGTGTTCATTTTCACTGGCAATGCACCGTGCAGAGTCACCGTGCAAATTCACTCCCTGACAGTAGATGGCGCTTATTTTAAAACAGAAATACCCTGGTACACAAGGTGGCGCTGCACTGTCATAAAGTCCTTTGTGTTCAGACACAAAAGAGACCAGCATTAATCTTGCCTCGTTGCATCTTCTTCTTCGTCTACTTACTTCCTCGAACCGGAGGCGTTTTTTTTATTTTATTAATATGCCTGCCGTTTTGCGCGTCGTGTGCATACTCACATTGGTGCCCTTTGTTTAGTCCCGAGGCGAATAGCGCGTGCGATAATCGTCCCTGTGTGCACGGGCCGTAAGGGTGTGTAAGGTTGTGTGTGTAAGGTTGTGTGTGGTCCTCAGATGAGTGTTTGCTACGGTCTCTAACGTGTCTCTCTCTCAACGAGTCTCACAGTGGCTGACAGCTGGTTAACTCTCTCCGTAATCATTTATTCAAACACACACTCACTCACTCAAGAACACCAGCTCATCATATCATGAGGTCTTTAAGAACGAAGAACAACCACGATTCCCTCTTTCCACCACGAGAAACATCTCAAACTCCCTTCATACACTCTTAGAAAAAAAGCTTCTGTATATATATCTTTCCGTCGCACAGAAGGTTCTTCACATTAATGAAGTAGTTCTTTTAAGAACTGATAACTGAGAGGTTCTTTAGGGTTCTTCAATTGCATCGCCACTTTTGGATCCTTTATTTCTAAGAGTGTACAGAACAGAAAAAGCCCTGAGAAACAAGTCTGACATGCTGATCATTTGATGAATCCCCATATGAGGTCCTTTCAGCACGGTCAAAGGTCAAACCCTGAGAGAACGACAGCAGACATAAAAATGTGTTGCCTGTACGGAGAACGAGAGAACGCCGATGCGATGCGAGCACTCTGGGAAACGCTTCTCTAGGGTGCAGTTGGTCAAAGAAAGAGAAGATGTTTCTCCGCTGGTTTTCAGAAGTGTTTGACAGACCTTTGAGTTTTTTCCAGCCAGAGAAGCTGATAATTGTCCGTGGCAGCCGTTCAGATCCTGTATTTCATTAGAAGCTGCTTTGCATTTTGTTGGGAAGGGAAATGGTTTTGACTTGTGTTTGATAGTTGTTGAATAAAAACATGATTGACGGATAAAGTCGTCGGCGTCAGCCTTTATCAGCGTAGCTTTAATTGGACACATTCAGTCAGACCGGGCAAAAACATAATTATTATTCAAAGTGTGAATGATCCTGACAAATGGTTTTAAAGCAAACACAGTGAAGGAAAGGTTTCCTTCGCTCTCAATCAGAGGATTCAACAGGCAAATGTGTTGCTCAAGAGACGAGAAATGTGTTTTCATAGAGCAGAATCCAGCAGATCTTACACTGAAACAACTGCTGAGAGAAAGAGGGAGGGAGGGAGGGAGGGAGGGAGAGAGGGAGGGAGGGAGGGAGAGAGAGAGAGAGAGAGAGAGAGAGAGAGGGGGGGAGGGAGGGAGGGAGAGAGAGAGGGAGAGAGAGAGAGAGGGAGGGAGGGAGAGAGGGAGGGAGGGAGGGAGAGAGAGAGGGAGAGAGAGAGAGAGGGAGGGAGAGAGAGAGAGAGAGGGAGAGAGAGAGAGAGAGGGAGGGAGAGAGAGAGGGAGAGAGAGAGAGAGAGAGAGAGAGAGAGAGAGACTTCTGTAAGTGTGTTTTGGGAAGGAAAATATAAAAAACTAAATATTATCAAAAATTATCACATTTTTCTTCTTGTAGTTCTTCCACATGCTGGGATATGAAGCACGTTTGTTAACACTTGAGAATGCAGTTCCTTCATTAATGAATAACTACACAGGAACAAATGAGTAACGCACTATTACCATTCTAGTAACTACTATTAACTAACAAGAAACTCTGATTAATGAATTAGTAAGTAATAGCGCTCAGTTGTAATAGTTCACTATTAGATAATCAGTAACTACTATTTTTCATACCTCACTGAAGAATAAGAAGAACTACTGTATACAGGTTCATAATTATTATTAATAATGCATACTAGTATAATATAAGGTAACGGTAACCCATTAGTAATAAATCGAGTGTTACTACATCTTTCTAAAGGAACTAATAATTATTTGGATACTATAATTTATAATATTTGGAATTAGTAAGTAATAATAATTACTAATTCATTAATCAGAGTTTCTTATTAGTTAATACTAGTCACCAGAATGGTAATAGTCCGTTACTAATTTCTTCCTGTGTAGTTATTCATTAATGAAGAAACAGTATTATAAAGTGTTTCCGCACATTTTTGTTGATATTTTGCAGGATCGACGTTTCAGATTCGCTTTATTACACGGGGATGATTCTGGTCTTGGCAGGCGATGAGTTAGTTTTGTTTCAACTGCACTGTAAAGAAGCGTTTCCTCGCTAAAGACTCTCAGATTAGGAACCAGCGCAACCACAATAACTCCTTAATCCAGTCTCTTTCTCTCCTTTCTCCTTTCTTTCTGTTTCTCCTCGGGAAAACCTCTCTCTCTCTCTCTCTCTCTCTCTCTCTCTCTCTCTCGCCCGCGCCCGCTGTCAGGTCACTATATCGGTGGATGGTATTCTGACCACCACCGGTTACACGCAGGAGGATTACACCATGCTGGGATCCGATGACTTCTTCTACATCGGAGGAAGCCCGAACACAGCGGATCTGCCCGGGTCTCCGGTCAGCAACAACTTCATGGGCTGCCTGAAAGACGTGAGTTAGAAAAAACTCATTAAAGCGCAAACCAACAATCTTAACTCAGATATTGCCAGTAAATACAAAAAATGAATCGCAATTAATCAAAACTTTTTTGTGCAATTAATCACAATTAATCACATACTCATCATTATGAAGAAACTGTAACTCATTGAATTAAACATCTAATTTTGAAGTCGAAAAGCTAAAATAATAGTTTGTTTTAAAACACACTCCACTGCTCAGACAGCAACATAGTGTCGGCCCAGATCCAGCCCACATCTGGTACACAAGGATGGATCTGGGCCCACACTATGTTGCTGTCTGGGACAGCATGAGGTTAATGAACTGCACTGTCGCCCCCTGCAGGTCGTCTACAAGAACAACGACTTCAAGCTGGAGCTGTCCCGCCTGGCCATCGAGAGAGACCCCAAGATCAGTCTGCACGGCGACCTGGTGTTCCGGTGCGAGGACGTGGCGGCCCTCGACCCCGTGACCTTCGAGACGGCCGAGTCCTACATCGCCCTGCCGCGCTGGGACACCAAGAAGACCAGCTCCATCTCCTTCGACTTCCGCACCACCGAGCCCAGCGGACTCCTGCTGTTCAGCCACGGGAAACCCCAGAGCTTGCAGGAGCAGCGGCCGGCCCGCAAGGTGAAGACCGATTACTTCGCCATGGAGCTGCTGGACGGGTTCCTGTACCTGCTGATGGACATGGGCTCGGGGAGCATCAAACTCAAGACCAGCAACAAGAAGGTCAACGACGGCGAATGGTGCCACGTGGACTTCCAGAGAGAAGGACGGAGAGGTTAGTTCTTTTTTACTTCATACATGAATTAATGTCTACGAATTAACTTAAATCTTCAAACTTTTTTAAAATACTCAATACGACCATTGGCTTGCATGATAGTTCCTTTATTTTCAATCATATTTTATAGTATAGTATATTTTATACAATTTTTAATACATATTGCCAACATTTAAGCTGATTTAACAAATATTAGAAGTCCAGAGAGAAGGACAGAAAGGTGAGGAAACATCCAAGAGAGCTGTGCGATAATGATAATAATATGCTGAGATTTACTACATAATAGGGGTGTAATAATATATCATGTCACAATATATCGCAATACAAAAACGCAACAATATGTATCGTGGATAGTGATTATGTGTTGTATATAGTTCACCCAAAATGAACATTTCTGTGTGAGAAAACAAATCAGGTTTTCAGAGTTTTAGGGGCTGTTTACACCTGGCCACTTCATGCGTTTTCTCAGATCGGATAGCTATCTGATTTATCAAAACGGTTCCATTTACACCTGGTCACATAAATGTGTTTTTGCAAAACAGATTTAAATCCGATCTTCAATTCCCGCGCTATATGCAGATTTAATGGAGTGCACGTCACGAAAGCAACAGATATGAGCTGCATTTTATTGATCATCAGCTAAAATTTCAAAATCAAAGACCGCAAAAGAGAGCAGCAACAGCCCTGGTAAGATCATTTTGTTTCTTTACTTTTAATGATGATGATTGTGTGTTAAGCGTCTGCGATTTACTTTCACTTTGATTTGCGATAGTCTGCACGTTGGCTTAATGAATAGATGCTCAGCTGCTCATCTGCGGTGACGCGCGTGTTCCAGTAGCGTCATCATATCCGGCTATAACATTACATATAGCCTATAACACGCTCTCACACGTTTATATTTTAGCATTTTTGGGAGGAGTACAATTTACATATGTGGTTTCAACAACCAGATGCATTTACACTTGTCCAGTTTCGTCTGGAATGCGGCCCAGACCACCTCCTGAAGTGGTTTGAGCGATCGGATTCAAATCCGTCTCGAATGCGTTTCGGAGGGCATTTACACCTGGTCTTTTCACGATCGGATAGCTATCCGATCTGAGAAAACGCATGAAGTGGCCAGGTGTAAACAGCCCCTTAGTGTCAGTACTTTACACTACATTAAACTACTATATATATATATATATATATATATATATATATATATATATATATATATATATATATATATATATATATATATATATATATATCCTCCCTCCCCAGCTCCTCTGGTTTCTCAGGAGCTGATTACCCTCCTCCCTACCCAGCTCCTCTCATTTCTCAGGAGATAATTACCCTCCTCCATCCCCAGCTCCTCTCGTTTCTCAGGAGCTGATTACCCTCCTCCATCCCCAGCTCCTCTCGTTTCTCAGGAGCTGATTACCCTCCTCCATCCCCAGCTCCTCTCGTTTCTCAGGAGCTGATTACCCTCCTCCATCCCCAGCTCCTCTCGTTTCTCAGGAGCTGATTACCCTCCTCCCTCCCCAGCTCCTCTCGTTTCTCAGGAGCTGATTACCCTCCTCCCTCCTCAGCTCCTCTTGTTTCTCAGGAGCTGATTACCCTCCTCCATCCCCAGCTCCTCTCGTTTCTCAGGAGCTGATTATCCTCCTTCCTCCCCAGCTCCTCTCGTTTCTCAGGAGCTGATTACCCTCCTCCATCCCCAGCTCCTCTCGTTTCTCAGGAGCTGATTACCCTCCTCCCTCCTCAGCTCCTCTTGTTTCTCAGGAGCTGATTACCCTCCTCCATCCCCAGCTCCTCTCGTTTCTCAGGAGCTGATTACCCTCCTCCCTCCCCAGCTCCTCTCGTTTCTCAGGAGCTGATTACCCTCCTCCATCCCCAGCTCCTCTCGTTTCTCAGGAGCTGATTACCCTCCTCCATCCCCAGCTCCTCTCGTTTCTCAGGAGCTGATTGCCCTCCTCCATCCCCAGCTCCTCTTGTTTCTCAGGAGCTGATTACCCTCCTCCATCCCCAGCTCCTCTCGTTTCTCAGGAGCTGATTACCCTCCTCCCTCCCCAGCTCCTCTCGTTTCTCAGGAGCTGATTACCCTCCTCCATCCCCAGCTCCTCTCGTTTCTCAGGAGCTGATTACCCTCCTCCATCCCCAGCTCCTCTCGTTTCTCAGGAGCTGATTGCCCTCCTCCATCCCCAGCTCCTCTCGTTTCTCTGGAGCTAATTACCCTCCTCCCTCCCCAGCTCCTCTCATTTGTCAGGAGCTGTTTACCCTCCTCCCTCCCCAGCTCCTCTCATTTCTCAGGAGCTAATTACCCTCCTCCCTCCCCAGCTCCTCTCGTTTCTCAGGAGCTGATTACCCTCCTCCCTCCCCAGCTGCTCTCGTTTCTCAGGAGCTGATTACCCTCCTCCATCCCCAGCTCCTCTCGTTTCTCAGGAGCTGATTACCCTCCTCCCTCCCCAGCTCCTCTCGTTTCTCAGGAGATAATTAACCTCCTCCCTCCCCAGCTCCTCCCGTTTCTCAGGAGCTGATTACCCTCCTCCCTCCCCAGCTCCTCTCGTTTCTCAGGAGCTGATTACCCTCCTCCCTCCCCAGCTCCTCTCGTTTCTCAGGAGCTGATTACCCTCCTCCCTCCCCAGCTCCTCTCGTTTCTCAGGAGCTGATTACCCTCCTCCATCCCCAGCTCCTCTCATTTCTCAGGAGCTGATTACCCTCCTCCCTCCCCAGCTCCTCTCGTTTCTCAGGAGATAATTAACCTCCTCCCTCCCCAGCTCCTCTCGTTTCTCAGGAGCTGATTACCCTCCTCCCTCCCCAGCTCCTCTCGTTTCTCAGGAGCTGATTACCCTCCTCCCTCCCCAGCTCCTCTCGTTTCTCAAGAGCTGATTGCCCTCGTTCATCCCCAGCTCCTCTCATTTCTCAGGAGCTGATTACCCTCCTCCATCCCCAGTTTCTCAGGAGCTGATTACCCTCCTCCATCCCCAGCTCATCTAATTTCTCAGGAGCTAATTACCCTCCTCCCTCCCCAGCTCCTCTCGTTTCTCAGGAGCTAATTACCCTCTTCCCTCCCCAGCTCCTCTCGTTTCTCAGGAGCTAATTACCCTCTTCCCTCCCCAGCTCCTCTTGTTTCTCATAAGCTAATTACCCTCTTCCCTCCCCAGCTCCTCTTGTTTCTCAGGAGCTGATTACCCTCCTCCATCCCCAGCTCCTCTCGTTTCTCAGGAGCTGTTTACCCTCCTCCATCCCCAGCTCCTCTCATTTCTCAGGAGCTAATTACCCTCCTCCCTCCCCAGCTCCTCTTGTTTCTCAAGAGCTGATTACCCTCGTCCATCCCCAGCTCCTCTTGTTTCTCAGGAGCTAATTACCCTCCTCCCTCCACAGCTCCTCTCGTTTCTCAGGAGCTAATTACCCTCCTCCCTCCCCAGCTCCTCTCGTTTCTCAGGAGCTAATTACTCTCCTCCCTCCCCAGCTCCTCTCATTTCTCAGGAGCTGATTACCCTCCTCCATCCCCAGCTCCTCTCGTTTCTCAGGAGCTAATTACTCTCCTCCATCCCCAGCTCCTCTCGTTTCTCAGGAGCTGTTTACCCTCCTCCATCCCCAGCTCCTCTCGTTTCTCAGGAGCTAATTACTCTCCTCCCTCCCCAGCTCCTCTCATTTCTCAGGAGCTAATTACCCTCCTCCCTCCCCAGCTCCTCTCGTTTCTCAGGAGCTAATTACTCTCCTCCATCCCCAGCTCCTCTCGTTTCTCAGGAGCTGTTTACCCTCCTCCATCCCCAGCTCTTCTCGTTTCTCAGGAACTAATTACCCTCCTACCTCCCCAGCTCCTCTTGTTTCTCAAGAGCTGTATACCCTCCTCCATCCCCAGCTCCTCTCATTTCTCAGGAGCTGATTACCCTCCTCCATCCCCAGCTCCTCTCGTTTCTCAGGAGCTGTTTACCCTCCTCCATCCCCAGCTCCTCTCGTTTCTCAGGAGCTGATTACCCTCCTCCCTCCCCAGCTCCTCTCGTTTCTCAGGAGCTGATTACCCTCCTCCCTCCCCAGCTCCTCTCGTTTCTCAGGAGCTGATTACCCTCCTCCCTCCCCAGCTCCTCTCGTTTCTCAGGAGCTGATTGCCCTCCTCCATCCCCAGCTCCTCTCGTTTCTCGGAGCTGATTACCCTCCTACCTCCCCAGCTCCTCTCGTTTCTCAGGAGCTGATTACCCTCCTCCCTCCCCAGCTCCTCTCGTTTCTCAGGAGCTGATTACCCTCCTCCCTCCCCAGCTCCTCTCGTTTCTCAGGAGCTGATTGCCCTCCTCCATCCCCAGCTCCTCTCGTTTCTCAGGAGCTGATTACCCTCCTACCTCCCCAGCTCCTCTCGTTTCTCAGGAGCTGATTACCCTCCTCCCTCCCCAGCTCCACCTGTCTCAGTCAGGATTCGGCATTCTGATTCCCCCTGAATCAGACTAAATTCTCGATTTATGTTGTAAATGAAAATATTGACATTAATGATATCTGCAATACATTCATGTTGGTTCTGTTCTGTTTACCCTAAAGGGCCATTCACACCAAGAAAGATAACTATAAAGATAACAAAACGATAACTATATTTGCGTCCACACCAACGAACGATAACTGTGTGTTTAATGTTACAATGTCATTGAACAAGTTTTTGCTGTTCTTGTTGCATTTACAAGACTTTAACCAGCAGTTGTCTTCAGCATGCTATGTTTTGATTGAAGCTACTGTAATAGATCTAATAATCTAACAGTGAATTTAGCTGACGTAGTCAATATAGTGGAATAAAAACACCTAGTCTTTTTCACCGCAACTTCAAAGAAGCAAGACAATGTTGTGGAAATGAACGCTGGATACCTGAGGTAAAACTTCCCACCATTTATTCTGAGGGTATGATAATGGTTTTCCATATCCAAGGGGTTTGACTTGTCAAACAGTGGGGAGTTTATCTGGACCTCAGCGATTAACTTCTCCACAATGTCGTCTGCTATTTTAAATGCGCAAGCCCTTAAGTTAAAATGGATTCTGATTGGCTGTCAGTGTTTTATCGTTCAACAGCTGAAAAAAAAAATCGTCCCGATAGTGATCCCCACGATATCATTCCTCATATCTTTATCGTTATAGCTGTGGTGTGAACTCTGCTATTCTTTAATATGGAGAATGATTTTTAAAACTAAATATTTATCATTATCGTCCTTGGTGTGATCAGGCCTTAAGAGGGGTTATTGCTGCTCTCCTGCTCTTATCCATGCTAGGCTGCCCAGAACAGAACCAGACCGCCAATCCTAACTGTATGCTAATTGTCAATCATCTCTGACGACAGTGGTCTTGACAGAAATAGTAAGTGTTTGATGTTTTCCTGCATCACTAGCCAACATCAGTGAACCGTATATATTTCAAGCCAAAGTCAAAGGTGTACGGCTGACTGAAAGGTTAAGGAATCCCTGATCTCAAGGATTCACTCCTGCAGTTATCACTCCTAAAGCATGTCCAACGAGACGCAGCGATGCCAAAGGCGGCATCCATTTGCTGTAATTGGCTAATCGGGTGTAAGACTAGAGGAGGTGTGTGTGAGTCCTGTGGGGAAGAAACTCCAGCACTTCTGTAATTGCAGTTTAATAGACAATTAAGAGCAGGTCATAAATCTCTCCGATCTACCGAGAGGCTCACACTAACACTCATCGCTCACACACACACACACACACACACACACACACACACACACACACACACACGTCTTCTTCTTCTCCTTGTCAGGGTCCATCTCGGTCAACAGCCGCTCGATCCCCTTCAGCTCAAACGAGGGCAGTGAGATCCTGGACCTGGACAGTGACATGTTCCTGGGTGGTTTACCGGAGCCGCGACAGGGCCTGATCCTCCCCCCCGAAGTGTGGACCGCGCTGCTAAACTACGGCTACGTGGGCTGCGTGCGTGACCTGTTCATCGACGGGAAGAGCCGAGACGTGCGCCGTCTGGCCGAGATCCAGAGCGCGCCGGGCGTCAGCAGCTTCTGCACGCGTGAGCTCCAGAAGAGGTGCAGCAGCGCCCCCTGCAGCAACGGAGGACAGTGCAAAGAGGGCTGGAACCGCTACATCTGCGACTGCACCGGCACCGGGTTCCTGGGCAGCAACTGTGACATCGGTAAGAGAGCCTGGACAAACAAACACACAAACAGACAGGTAGTTAGGGACTGTTTTTGCCCTGCTAACTTTTTTACAGGCCCCACAACAAACCAAAAAATCAATAATTAATTAATAAAAATTAATAATTTAATTAAAATATATATATTCAGGGTCTAAGACTAACTTTTTGCCACACCTGCCAATGGCCTGAGACTTCAGAGAACGTACCGGCCATAAAAACAGGCATTAATGACACCAACATTTTAGATACCAGTGAAAATTCACAATTCTCTATTCCAGTTTCGATGCCACAGTTAAAACTACTTGCCTAACTAATATAAATTTTAAACAATATTAAAGTCAAGTAAAGAGTCAATAATAAAATAAGAACAAACAATCAAATTTCAAGTAAAAACACAAATAAATACAATAGAACAAAGATGCAAATTAAATGGACATCTTTTCAGGTTTTTGAGGTCTGACGGTAATAGCAATAGCAATAGAGCGACTTTATGTTTATAGCACAATTAAAACAACACAAGTTGACCAATGTGCTTTACAATGTGACACAGGAAAAAAAAGAAGAGAAAAGAGCGTCACAAAGGCAATACATATAATGAAATTCTCACTGATTAAAAGATATTGAAAACAGATGTTTTGATTTGTCCTATAAAAAAGTTTAGGCGCCGCTACAGCAAAAGCACAATCTCCTTTTTTACTCAGATGTGTCCTGGGAATTTTGAGTAACTTCTGAGTCGCTGATCTCAAAGTTGGTACAGTCTGATGTTCAGTTAAGAGATCTGAGAGATAGGCCGGTGCGTAAGTGAAAGAAACTTGACTTTACAACATAATTTATCTGTTTGTCCAGTTTTAGAGAGCTGTCAATATACACACCTAGATTTCGAACATGTTTTGACGTGAGGTGACAAAGATCTTATAACCTTGTCTTCTAATAAATAAGGTTGTTATGACATTAACACTTTAGATACCAGTGGAATCTCACAATTCAGTTCGAATACTGGAATTAATGTAACTAATGTATAAACATTTCCACTTCCATTACCTATCAAACATTATTAAAAGACAAGTAAACAAATGACAAGCAATAGCACAAATAAATACAATAAGACAAAGATACAGCATAAGCTTTAAAGTCATCATGAAAAGAAGTATTTTCTTCCCTATTTTCTCTAATGTGGGCGGGGCTTGACTGTGTCCGTGGGGAATTGATTGGATGATTGTGGTTTGCTATTGGCTGACCTCATGTGAGTGACAGGTTGCCCCGCCCTTGTCATCAGAGAAGAGTAGAGATGCTGCAAGAGGAACTTATTCTGATTCAAGATTATTAACACAATAATACACCCGTAAATCATTTAGAATAAACACTGCAATATTCCATAACAGAAACGAGAGTGGTGAGTGAAGAGTGATGTGTGTGTCTGACCCGTGTGAATCTGCAGTGGTTATATTTAGCATCCGTGAGGCTTTTATCAGAGTTCTGCGCTTCATTTCCCGCGGCCTCGCTCCATCAGCGCTCTCCGGACTCGCCGTGTGTCTGGGAAGCGCACCGGAGCGGTGATGCTCAGCAGAACCATCTGTGTGTTTACGACACCAGCTGGAGTTAAAGCTGCTCGTCTCTGATATCAGATCCCTCCGTTCAGACGCGACATCACTGAGGGCTTCACACGCAGAATACTCCATCTCCGCAGGTCATTCCTCGTGTTTATAGCAGGAACAGGTGGGTTTTTAGTAGTGTGTTGGAGAAACACTGTAAGAGAAGCTCGTTTGTTTTATTAAACATTTTTATTTTCATCTTTTTAACTGCCAGATGTTGTGTTGTAAAGTAAAAGCTGATTGTGTCATGTTTCTGGATCTGTGTGATTATCAGCAGTGCTTTACTGCTACCAAGTGTCACAGGACAGCATTACACTACACATCACAGCAGAGGATATGATGGTGTTAGTGTGTGTGTGTGTGCACTGATGAAAAATTATTCTGTGGTGAAGTAAGTGCCACAGAAAAAAAAAACAAATGGAATTTCTACATGAAAAAACTAAAATACTATATTAGTACTTAATTTAAGCTTGTAGAAATTAAAGCTTAAATATCAACAATATAAAATTAAGTAAAATCTACTCAACTTTTCTAATACTGGTGTTCCCATCATGCACTGGGGCATGAATAATTAATAAGGTCGTTTTTTTCACTGTTCTCCGGTTGTTTTTAACGCGGTTTATCATTGCTTTTGCTGTTAGGTTTGGTAACTTGCCATTTTGTGACACCTGGAGTAAATTTCCTACTCAAAACAACACATTCATACTCAAAAACGATCTATCAAATGTTACCGTCATTGTGTATTGTGTACCAGGTATTGAGGTCTCTGTGTTCAAATTTAGTGTTACTTCTAATATGCAGATACAGTATGAAATCCATACAATCTCTTTTGCATTATTTACTTAGATGTTTCTAAGTCAAGCATACACTTTAAAAGTAATTCAGTGTTATATTGTTTGAGTATAAAGATTATTTGTTAAATATACTTAAATTCTATATGTGAAATTAAATATGATTAAGTAATATTTGTTTAATAACTTATATTAAATGTTGCATGTCAATTTAATGTCAAATGAATGTTTAGTTCAATAGTAAGTCGATTTTACTTGATAGTAACAGGTCATCCAGACAGCAACATAGTGTCGGCCCGGATCCGGCCCACATCTGGGCCGTGTGGAATCCACGTGTACCGGATGTGTACCGGATCTGTACCGGATGTGGGCTGGATCTGGGACAACACTATGTTGCTGTCTGGGAAGTTGTCTGGGAGTAGTATCAGTAAAATTTACTTGAAATGTGTTCGTACAAATTGTTACGAGGCTTTTATCAAGTAAATCCTACAAGTTATATTTTTCAGTGTAGTGGACGCCGCGTTTGTCAGACCTGTCACTTGCCTCAGAGAGTCAGTGTGTGTGTGTCCGCAGAGGCCACTGTGTTGAGTTATGACGGCAGCATGTATCTGAAGATCCTCATGCCCAGCTCCATGCACACGGAGGCGGAGGACGTGTCCCTGCGCTTCATGTCCCAGCGGGCGTTCGGGATCCTGATGGCCACCACCTCCAGAGAGTCTGCGGACACACTGAGGCTCGAGCTGGACGGGGGACGGGTCAAACTCACCGTCAACCTCGGTACCTGCCGTCTCTCTCTCTCCTCTCCCCCTCTCCTCCTCTCCTCCTCTTCTCTCGCTGTCGTGTCATCTCTGTCAGACGGGTCTCGCTCTGCCTGAAGATCACTCCGTCCACCAGCAGAGGGCAACAGAACACTTTGAATCTTCTGTAGGGATTGTTTGAAAATGTCACAAAAATAAATAAATAAAACACAAACAAAATAAAAAAAGGGGGAAAAATAAGGGAAAAAAAAGTCCAAACTACTCCAGTGTATTTACTCTATATACTTACTAGTCAACAGAATGTGTTAAAGGGACCGAGAAGTGTAATACTGTGTAAGAGATTGGGTCCCGTTCACTGTCTGAGATCTGCGTACAGACCCTTTCATGCTTCTTTTCTTCTAAAATGTATTCAAAAATTTGGAAAAAAATGAACTCTGGTGGACGGCGGCACAGGGCAGCGGTGCATTCTGGGAAATCACACGGTGGGAGAGAAACTCGATCATCTCTCTCTGTCTCTCTCTCTCTCTCTCTCTCTCTCTCTCTCTCGCTCTCTCATTCCCCCGGACTCTTCCGTCCCTTCAACGCGTGTCTGTCTGCGACGCCGAGGCCAACAGCCCGAGAGACCGGCTCCTGCCACACACACACACACACACACACACACACACACACACACACACACACACACACACACACCAGTCTTTCATCTCTGACGTCTAATTACCTTTAGCTGCACAGAAATAAATATTTTGCATTAAATATTTGCTTTACAGTGAACATTTATAACTTTTTACACTTTCATTTTTTGATTCCAAAGCATTGATGAATGACAGTTTAAGTTGAGATCAGTGATGGTCAACTGGTTAATGAGCCGGATGATACTGGAAAAAGAGACAGAGCTTCTCATCTTTCACTGGAGGACTGAAATAAAGGCTTAGACTCCCTCCCCATGTCGTTCCGACAGCCTCAAATCTGTGTGTGTGTGCAGTGAGCCGATACCTGGCTGTTTGCTCACACTATTCTGTAGCGGTTGACACACACTGAGACACACCTCAGCCTGCAGTTACACCTCTGACCAGCAGGGGGAGACAGAGACCTGTGTATGTGTGTGTTTGTGTGTGTGTGTGTGTGTGTGTGTGTGTGTGTGTGTGTGTGTGTGTGTGTGTGTGTGTGTGTGTGTGTGTGTGTGTGTGTGTTTGTGTGTTTGTGTGGCAGCTGAGGTGTGCAGAGAACCCTTTCCCTCTATTCCCAGTTGATGATGATCCCTCTCCTCCGGCTTTACTGATGGACTTTAGAAATCATGAACAAATAACACTTAAATATTACTAACAATATCAAAGTTATTCTTGCGTTTCCTTGATAAAATCAGAGCAGATTTGACACAGAAAGACTCGTGAAGCTCGAGCTGAAGGAGGACGCTTGTACAATTACACTAAAAGACTTTTACTCTTTAAAAGAGTCTGAACTCTCGATCAGACACAGAAGCACTGGAGGAAATTGAGTGCGGCTGCAAAGTCTTCATTCAGAAATTAATTTTTGAAATATGATACAGAAAGCTTTATTGGAACTAACTATTAACCGTTTTTATTGACTCTCATTAACAAAGATGAAGCTTAAGTAACGACCGGGAGTCATTGACCCAGTGTCCCCAGTGTCCCCAGAGTTCCCAGTGTTCCCAGTTTTCCCAGAGTTCCCTGTGTTCCCAGTGTCCCACTGTTCCCAGAGTTCCCAGTGTTCCCAGTGTTCTCAGAGTTCCCAGAGTTCCCAGTGTTCAGGCCGCCGGAGGAGCGGGACGCTGGTCGGGAAGGGCATCTCTGACTCGTGTGTGTCCCCGGATGGTGCTCTGATCATCAGATGTCTGCAGAGTGAACTTTGAAGGATGTGAAATGTTTTCAGTCTCTCTGTCTTTTCTTTAACTTGATCTCACCATCTCACTCTCTCTCCCACCAGACTGTATCAGGATAGACTGTAACCTCAGTAAGTGGTTCAACTCGTTTATTCTGCCTACAACACACACACACACACACACACACACACACACACACACACACACATACTTACACACACACTCACACACTTAAACACATACTTACACACACACACACACACACACACACACACTCACACTCACACACACACTTACACACATAGTTACACACTCACACACACACATACACACACACATACACACACACACACACAGAGAGAGACTCAATCTCACACACACTTACACACACACACACACGATGATGACGCTTGCTCCAGGGATGAAGGTGGGATGGTGGGATGGTGGGATGGGGGGGGGGGTTCAGCAACCTTGCTGCTGGTGCCACTTCACGTGGGCGTCGAGTCCGATCCTTGAGCCGCACACCTCGACCGCAGATGGAACAGGGAAACCAGAGACCAGGGGGTTACCAGCCGCCCATTGGTGTCTCTTGATTCGCCTCTTGGATCATCGGTCTTGGTTGGTTTGGTGTATTTGAGAGACTGTAGAGCACAGGTGACCTGCCAGGCTGATCTGTCGAGTGCCAGAGATTCGAGCTGTGTGAGGGGGATATTCACACGCTTCAGGAGGTCCCTGGTGTAATCCTTAAAACGCCGCTTTTACCCTCCAGCGGAGCGTTTTGCGCCCATTAGTTGACTGTAGAGGACTTGGCGGGGCAGGCGGTGTTCAGGCATGCGTATGGTGTGCCCGATCCAACGCAATGTTTTTTGGCCACAGCTGCTTCCATACAGATTGAGTCAGTGTTACTGAGGATGACTGTATGGGGGATTCGATCTTTCCAGGACAAGCTGAGGATCTTCTGTAGGCAGCGGATATGGAAGGCCTCTAGGTTGATGATGTGCTGGCGGTATGGGGTCCATGACTCTGCCCCATAAAGCAGAGTGGAGAGACATACCGCGTTGTAAACAGACATATTAGTACTGACCTTGAGGTTACGGTTTTTAAAAACCCTGCTGTGTAGGCGTCCAAAAGATGATGAGGCTTTATTTATCCGGGTGTGTAATTCTGTGTCAAGGGAGCAGCATGAGGACAAAGTGGAGCCGAGGTAGGTGAAGTGGTCCACAGTTTTAAGACAAACACCATTTATATGAAAACTGGGGGGTGTGGAGGAGGGGGTAGTGAGATAGGACATGACCTTGGTTTTTTGAGTGTTAACCTGTAGGCCAAAAGATTGGTACAGACTGGATATTGTGTTAAGGGCATACTGCATAGAGTCCGGGCTGTGGGCTAAGTCATCAGCATACTGAAGCTCACAGATTCGGCGGGTCTTTGTCTTTGTGCAGGCCTAGAGCTGATAGATGTTGAAAAGGCTTCCATCAAGTCGGTATTCCACATGGACACCATCTTCATGTCCCATGACACGATGGAAGAGGCAGGTAATGGCAGAGAGGAAGATGTTAAAGAGCATCGGAGAAAAGACACAGCCTTGCTTCACCCCAATGTTTACCTCGAAGGACTCTGACTGGAGTTCTCCCGTGAGCACTCTGGCTTGCATCCCATCATGCAGCTGCTGTAGGATGCTGAGAAACTTGGGTGGTACTCCAATTTTGGAGAGGTGTTTCCAGAGCAGCTCACGGTTAATGGTGTCAGAAGCTTTGCTGAGGTCAATGAATGCTACGTAAAGGTCATTGTGATGTTCTCGGCTCTTCTCCAGCATCTGCCGCAGAACAAAAACCATTTCTATCGTGCATCTGGACTTCCGTAAGCACAGCTTCCGAGATGTGCTCAACCAGTCTGCTGAGCATGATCTTAGCCAGAACTTTCCCTGCGGTGGAAAGGAGAGATATCCCGCGGCTGTTTCGTCAGACTGCCCTGTCTCCTTTCTGCTTGTAGATGACCACGATGTTAGCATCCTTCCAGTCCTGTGGGAGGGTCCCGTGTTCCCAGATGTTTTGGATCAGGAGGTGCAGACGACGCATGAGGGTGTATCCTCCGTGTTTGAAAACCTCTGCAGGGATTCCATCAGGTCCAACGCTTTTGTTGTTCTGCAATAGCTTGCCGGAGTTCTGAGTAAAGTGGAGGAGTGTCCAGGTGCATGGTTGATGGCAGGTCTGGCAGAATATCCAGAATATGTGGATCAACGGGGTTGGTGTGGTTGAAGAGACTCTCAAAATGATTTACCCAAAGGGCAAGAATCTCGTGGCAGTCCTTGAAGAGCGTGGACCCGTCAGCTGATCGGACTGGGGCAATCGCCCGCTTCCTGGGGCCGTACAATGCTTTTATGGCATCGTAAAAGCCTTGAGTGTTATTGCAGTCTGCCAGGTTCTGGATTTCTTGCGCCTTTTGCACCCACCAGGTGTTCTCCTTAGTCCGAAGGGCTCGCTGGGTTTCTGCTCTTGCAGCAGTGAAGGTGGTTATATGGGTGGGAGATCCAGGGAAGGACAGGAGAGCTTTGTGGGCTTCATGCTTGTTTTTTAAAAGTGACTGTATCTCAGCTGAGTTATAGTCAAACCAGTCCTGGTGATGTTTCCTTGATTGGCCAAGCGCCTCTGAGGCTGCATTATGATGTAATAGCCTGGCGCAGAGCTGGCCAGTCAGCTGATTCCTCCGGGATCATGTTGAGGTTTTCAGCAAGGAGCCGTCGGAGGTTGTCTTTGGTGGTGAGGCTGTTCAGCGCTGTACAGTTTAGTTTTTGTTTGTTCCAGTCCAGCACTCAGCTCCGCGCATGACATGGGTGGACAATCACGTAGTTTTGACAGACAATCACGTAGTCAAGGAGATGCCAATGTTTTGAGCGGGGGTGCTGCCATGTGGTCTTGAGCCTGTTCTTCATCTGGAAGATGGTATTTGTAATGACCAGCTGGTGCTCTGCACAGAGGGAGAGGAGTCTGAGCAGTCATTGCGGTTCATTTTCCCCACACCATGCTGGCCAATAACTTTACTCCATACCAGATGCTCCGTACCCACTCTAGCATTGAAATCTCCCATCAGTATGAGCCTGTCCGTAGCCAGGGTTTTCTGTAGGATGGCATCAAGAGCTCTGTAGAAATCCTCTTTGTTGTGCTCGGCATCAAGAGTTGCCGTATGCACTGATGAGAGTGGCAAAGCGTTCCTTTGCCAGGGGAATGCACCATGTCATCAGCCTTTCATTGATGCCGATAGGGG
>NC_138222.1:70885493-70915493 GCF_964197995.2 Scardinius erythrophthalmus | reverse complement strand
GTTATGGCCATTCCTATCGTTTCACAGGTTCATGTTCAGGCTCAGGTAAAGCTGTTCAGGGGTCCGTCTCCGTTATGGCCATTCCTAACGTTTCACAGGTTCAGGTTCATGCTCAGGTGGAGCTGGTCAAGGGGTCAGTCTCCGTTATGGCCATTCCTAACGTTTCACAGGTTCAGGTTCATGCTCAGGTGGAGCTGGTCAAGGGGTCAGTCTCCGTTATGGCCATTCCTAATGTTTCACAGGTTCATGTTCAGGCTCAGGTGGAGCTGGTCAAGGGGTCCGTCTCCGTTGTGGCCATTCCTAATGTTTCACAGGTTCATGTTCAGGCTCAGGTAGAGCTGGTCAAGGGGTCAGTCTCTGTTATGGCCATTCCTAACGTTTCACAGGTTCAGGTTCAGGCTCAGGTAGAGCTGGTCAAGGGGTCAGTCTCTGTTATGGCCATTCCTAACGTTTCACAGGTTCAGGTTCAGGCTCAGGTAGAGCTGGTCAAGGGGTCCGTCTCCGTTATGGCCATTCCTAACGTTTCACAGGTTCAGGTTCATGCTCAGGTGGAGCTGGTCAAGGGGTCAGTCTCCGTTATGGCCATTCCTAATGTTTCACAGGTTCATGTTCAGGCTCAGGTGGAGCTGGTCAAGGGGTCCGTCTCCGTTGTGGCCATTCCTAATGTTTCACAGGTTCATGTTCAGGCTCAGGTAGAGCTGGTCAAGGGGTCAGTCTCTGTTATGGCCATTCCTAACGTTTCACAGGTTCAGGTTCATGTTCAGGCTCAGGTGGAGCGGGTCAAGGGGTCAGTCTCTGTTGTGGCCATTCCTAACGTTTCACAGGTTCAGGTTCAGGCTCATTTAGAGCTGGTCAAGGGGTCAGTCTCTGTAATGGCCATTCCTAACGTTTCACAGGTTCAGGCTCAGGTGGAGCTGGTCAAGGGGTCAGTCTCAGTTATGGCCATTCCTAACGTTTCACAGGTTCAGGTTCAGGCTCAGGTGGAGCTGGTCAAGGGGTCAGTCTCTGTTATGGCCATTCCTAACGTTTCACAGGTTCAGGTTCAGGCTCAGTTGGAGCTGGTCAAGGAGTCAGTCTCTCTTGTGGCCATTCCTAATGTTTCACAGGTTCATGTTCAGGCACAGGTAGAGCTGGTCAAGGGGTCAGTCTCTGTTATGGCCATTCCTATCGTTTCACAGGTTCATGTTCAGGCTCAGGTAAAGCTGTTCAGGGGTCCGTCTCCGTTATGGCCATTCCTAACGTTTCACAGGTTCAGGTTCATGCTCAGGTGGAGCTGGTCAAGGGGTCAGTCTCCGTTATGGCCATTCCTAACGTTTCACAGGTTCATGTTCAGGCTCAGGTGGAGCTGGTCAAGGGGTTCGTCTCCGTTGTGGCCATTCCTAATGTTTCACAGGTTCATGTTCAGGCTCAGGTAGAGCTGGTCAAGGGGTCAGTCTCTGTTGTGGCCATTCCTAACGTTTCACAGGTTCATGTTCAGGCTCAGTTGGAGCTGGTCAAGGGGTCAGTCTCCATTATGGCCATTCCTAACGTTTCAAAGGTTCAGGTTCAGGCTCAGTTGGAGCTGGTCAAGGGGTCAGTCTCTCTTGTGGCCATTCCTAACGTTTCACAGGTTCAGGTTCAGGCTCAGGTGGAGCTGGTCAAGGGGTCAGTCTCTCTTGTGGCCATTCCTAACGTTTCACAGGTTCAGGTTCAGGCTCAGGTAGAGCTGGTCAAGGGGTCAGTCTCAGTTGTGGCCATTCCTAACGTTTCACAGGTTCAGGTTCAGGCTCAGGTGGAGCTGGTCAAGGGGTCTGTCTCTGTTGTGGCCATTCCTAACGTTTCACGGGTTCAGGCTCAGGTGGAGCTGGTCAAGGGGTCAGTCTCCGTTGTGGCCATTCCTAACGTTTCACAGGTTCAGGTTCAGGCGGAGCTGGCCAAGGGGTCTGTCTCTGTTGTGGCCATTCCTAACGTTTCACAGGTTCAGGCTCAGGTGGAGCTGGTCAAGGGGTCAGTCTCTGTTGTGGCCATTCCTAACGTTTCACAGGTTCAGTTTCAGGCTCAGGTAGAGCTGGTCAAGGGGTCAGTCTCTGCTATGGCCATTCCTAACGTTTCACAGGTTCAGGTTCAGGCTCAGGTAGAGCTGGTCAAGGGGTCAGTCTCTGTTGTGGCCATTCCTAACGTTTCACAGGTTCAGTTTCAGGCTCAGGTAGAGCTGGTCAAGGGGTCAGTCTCTGTTGTGGCCATTCCTAACGTTTCACAGGTTCAGTTTCAGGCTCAGGTAGAGCTGGTCAAGGGGTCCGTCTCCGTTGTGGCCATTCCTAATGTTTCACAGGTTCATGTTCAGGCTCAGGTAGAGCTGGTCAAGGGGTCAGTCTCTGTTATGGCCATTCCTAACGTTTCACAGGTTCAGGTTCATGTTCAGGCTCAGGTGGAGCGGGTCAAGGGGTCAGTCTCTGTTGTGGCCATTCCTAACGTTTCACAGGTTCAGGTTCAGGCTCATTTAGAGCTGGTCAAGGGGTCAGTCTCTGTAATGGCCATTCCTAACGTTTCACAGGTTCAGGCTCAGGTGGAGCTGGTCAAGGGGTCAGTCTCAGTTATGGCCATTCCTAACGTTTCACAGGTTCAGGTTCAGGCTCAGGTGGAGCTGGTCAAGGGGTCAGTCTCTGTTATGGCCATTCCTAACGTTTCACAGGTTCAGGTTCAGGCTCAGTTGGAGCTGGTCAAGGAGTCAGTCTCTCTTGTGGCCATTCCTAATGTTTCACAGGTTCATGTTCAGGCACAGGTAGAGCTGGTCAAGGGGTCAGTCTCTGTTATGGCCATTCCTATCGTTTCACAGGTTCATGTTCAGGCTCAGGTAAAGCTGTTCAGGGGTCCGTCTCCGTTATGGCCATTCCTAACGTTTCACAGGTTCAGGTTCATGCTCAGGTGGAGCTGGTCAAGGGGTCAGTCTCCGTTATGGCCATTCCTAACGTTTCACAGGTTCATGTTCAGGCTCAGGTGGAGCTGGTCAAGGGGTTCGTCTCCGTTGTGGCCATTCCTAATGTTTCACAGGTTCATGTTCAGGCTCAGGTAGAGCTGGTCAAGGGGTCAGTCTCTGTTGTGGCCATTCCTAACGTTTCACAGGTTCATGTTCAGGCTCAGTTGGAGCTGGTCAAGGGGTCAGTCTCCATTATGGCCATTCCTAACGTTTCAAAGGTTCAGGTTCAGGCTCAGTTGGAGCTGGTCAAGGGGTCAGTCTCTCTTGTGGCCATTCCTAACGTTTCACAGGTTCAGGTTCAGGCTCAGGTGGAGCTGGTCAAGGGGTCAGTCTCTCTTGTGGCCATTCCTCACGTTTCACAGGTTCAGGTTCAGGCTCAGGTAGAGCTGGTCAAGGGGTCAGTCTCAGTTGTGGCCATTCCTAACGTTTCACAGGTTCAGGTTCAGGCTCAGGTGGAGCTGGTCAAGGGGTCTGTCTCTGTTGTGGCCATTCCTAACGTTTCACGGGTTCAGGCTCAGGTGGAGCTGGTCAAGGGGTCAGTCTCCGTTGTGGCCATTCCTAACGTTTCACAGGTTCAGGTTCAGGCGGAGCTGGCCAAGGGGTCTGTCTCTGTTGTGGCCATTCCTAACGTTTCACAGGTTCAGGCTCAGGTGGAGCTGGTCAAGGGGTCAGTCTCTGTTGTGGCCATTCCTAACGTTTCACAGGTTCAGTTTCAGGCTCAGGTAGAGCTGGTCAAGGGGTCAGTCTCTGCTATGGCCATTCCTAACGTTTCACAGGTTCAGGTTCAGGCTCAGGTAGAGCTGGTCAAGGGGTCAGTCTCTGTTGTGGCCATTCCTAACGTTTCACAGGTTCAGTTTCAGGCTCAGGTAGAGCTGGTCAAGGGGTCAGTCTCTGTTGTGGCCATTCCTAACGTTTCACAGGTTCAGTTTCAGGCTCAGGTAGAGCTGGTCAAGGGGTCAGTCTCTGTTGTGGCCATTCCTAACGTTTCACAGGTTCAGGTTCAGGCTCAGTTGGAGCTGGTCAAGGGGTCAGTCTCCGTTATGGCCATTCCTAACGTTTCACAGGTTCAGGTTCAGGCTCAGGTGGAGCTGGTCAAGGGGTCAGTCTCCGTTGTGGCCATTCCTAACGTTTCACAGGTTCAGGTTCAGGCTCAGGTGGAGCTGGTCAAGGGGTCTGTCTCCGTTATAGCCATTCCTAACGTTTCACAGGTTCAGGTTCAGGCGGAGCTGGCCAAGGGGTCTGTCTCTGTTGTGGCCATTCCTAACGTTTCACAGGTTCAGGCTCAGGTGGAGCTGGTCAAGGGGTCAGTCTCTGTTGTGGCCATTCCTAACGTTTCACAGGTTCAGTTTGAGGCTCAGGTAGAGCTGGTCAAGGGGTCAGTCTCTGCTATGGCCATTCCTAACGTTTCACAGGTTCAGGTTCAGGCTCAGGTAGAGCTGGTCAAGGGGTCAGTCTCTGTTGTGGCCATTCCTAACGTTTCACAGGTTCAGGTTCAGGCTCAGTTGGAGCTGGTCAAGGGGTCAGTCTCCGTTATGGCCATTCCTAACGTTTCACAGGTTCAGGTTCAGGCTCAGTTGGAGCTGGTCAAGGGGTCAGTCTCCGTTATGGCCATTCCTAACGTTTCACAGGTTCAGGTTCAGGCTCAGGTGGAGCTGGTCAAGGGGTCAGTCTCCGTTGTGGCCATTCCTAACGTTTCACAGGTTCAGGTTCAGGCTCAGGTGGAGCTGGTCAAGGGGTCTGTCTCCGTTATAGCCATTCCTAACGTTTCACAGGTTCAGGTTCAGGCGGAGCTGGCCAAGGGGTCTGTCTCTGTTGTGGCCATTCCTAACGTTTCACAGGTTCAGGCTCAGGTGGAGCTGGTCAAGGGGTCAGTCTCTGTTGTGGCCATTCTTAACGTTTCACAGGTTCAGGTTCAGGCTCAGGTAGAGCTGGTCAAGGGGTCAGTCTCTGCTATGGCCATTCCTAACGTTTCACAGGTTCAGGTTCAGGCTCAGGTAGAGCTGGTCAAGGGGTCAGTCTCTGTTGTGGCCATTCCTAACGTTTCACAGGTTCAGGTTCAGGCTCAGTTGGAGCTGGTCAAGGGGTCAGTCTCCGTTATGGCCATTCCTAACGTTTCACAGGTTCAGGTTCAGGCTCAGGTGGAGCTGGTCAAGGGGTCAGTCTCCGTTGTGGCCATTCCTAACGTTTCACAGGTTCAGGTTCAGGCTCAGGTGGAGCTGGTCAAGGGGTCTGTCTCTGTTGTGGCCATTCCTAACGTTTCACGGGTTCAGGCTCAGGTGGAGCTGGTCAAGGGGTCAGTCTCCGTTGTGGCCATTCCTAACGTTTCACAGGTTCAGGTTCAGGCTCAGGTGGAGCTGGCCAAGGGGTCTGTCTCTGTTGTGGCCATTCCTAACGTTTCACAGGTTCAGGCTCAGGTGGAGCTGGTCAAGGGGTCAGTCTCTGTTGTGGCCATTCCTAACGTTTCACAGGTTCAGTTTGAGGCTCAGGTAGAGCTGGTCAAGGGGTCAGTCTCTGCTATGGCCATTCCTAACGTTTCACAGGTTCAGGTTCAGGCTCAGGTAGAGCTGGTCAAGGGGTCAGTCTCTGTTGTGGCCATTCCTAACGTTTCACAGGTTCAGGTTCAGGCTCAGTTGGAGCTGGTCAAGGGGTCAGTCTCCGTTATGGCCATTCCTAACGTTTCACAGGTTCAGGTTCAGGCTCAGGTGGAGCTGGTCAAGGGGTCAGTCTCCGTTGTGGCCATTCCTAACGTTTCACAGGTTCAGGTTCAGGCTCAGGTGGAGCTGGTCAAGGGGTCTGTCTCTGTTGTGGCCATTCCTAACGTTTCACGGGTTCAGGCTCAGGTGGAGCTGGTCAAGGGGTCAGTCTCCGTTGTGGCCATTCCTAACGTTTCACAGGTTCAGGTTCAGGCTCAGGTGGAGCTGGCCAAGGGGTCTGTCTCTGTTGTGGCCATTCCTAACGTTTCACAGGTTCAGGCTCAGGTGGAGCTGGTCAAGGGGTCAGTCTCTGTTGTGGCCATTCCTAACGTTTCACAGGTTCAGTTTGAGGCTCAGGTAGAGCTGGTCAAGGGGTCAGTCTCTGCTATGGCCATTCCTAACGTTTCACAGGTTCAGGTTCAGGCTCAGGTAGAGCTGGTCAAGGGGTCAGTCTCTGTTGTGGCCATTCCTAACGTTTCACAGGTTCAGGTTCAGGCTCAGTTGGAGCTGGTCAAGGGGTCAGTCTCCGTTATGGCCATTCCTAACGTTTCACAGGTTCAGGTTCAGGCTCAGGTAGAGCTGGTCAAGGGGTCAGTCTCTGTTGTGGCCACTGTACTTGTACTGAACTGTACACTGTACTGAAGTAGTTTCACAGGTTCAGGTCGTTTTTTTTGCAGTTCCAAAAACGTCACAAGTCACTTTCTCCAGATACAGACACAGTAAGACTTTAGAGTAGAGATATTAAAGATGTCATATAATGCGATTTCTTGTTTTCCTTTTTATTTAGTGTGTTTTTTAGCTGTTAGTGCATGTATAAGATCTGCGGAGTAACAAAGCTCAAAGTGTCATGATATTCTTTATAAAAGTTACAGCTCAGCCATGCCTTTCTAAAACGCTTATTCAAACACCCCACAAATCTACGTCAGTGTGTGTGGGGGGTGGCAGAGTTTCACAACACCGCCCAAATGTATACGCAGATAAAGAAGGCGTAACTTTTATTCTCGCTATATTATTGTTGCCGCCGGCGCTGCCATGTCATGGAGACGCTGTGTTTTTTGCTGTGAAAGCCAAACTACTTTGTTTTAAACTTTTGTCAGCCTGTACGTATGTGTTCATATTTTAAGAAATTGCTACTGACTATTCAAACGCTAGTTTTCAGCAGTATAGAGTAGCACTTGCTTGTCGTTTCTACGATCACAAATGCAGACATGCTTTTATGTTTACTTAGTGTTCTCCCCCCGTAGTGCGGCGCGACGTGTAAAATACAGTATAAGGCATTATGATCAGTAATTATGTCCCCAATGAAATAAAACCTTACCAATCTGATACGATCTGGTCCAGTCGCGCTGGCAAAGTTGATCGATCAGCTTGATCATCTGCATTTTCCGGATCAGATTCGGACTCAAATTGATAAGGTACTGACACTATCACCTGTCATTATTGCTTTGGGAGCTGATGTTCCAAATATGGTAAGAGCGTGACATTTCCGTCACACGCTTAAGGTTTTTGGGCCAATCACAATGCACTGGATCGCTGGCCAATCAGAGCACAACGCGCTTTTCAGAACAATGAGCTTTGCAAAAATCGAAGCGTTTCAATAATGTACAGTATGTGTAAAATTATGACTTTTTCTAAACATAAAACCACATAAACACATTGCATTAAACCAAATACATAAAATAATGTTCTTTTTAGAACCATCATATGACCCCTTTAAATGTCTCCGCTGATACCGATAGCCGATTATTCAGAATGATGTCAGCCGATGCCGATAGTTTGATTTTTCTTAAGGAAAAAAAAAATCTCAGTCGCAACATCGCCGTTGTGGCTATTTCTTTAGTTTCACAGGTTAATGTTCAGGCTTCAGGAAACATGTTTGAAAACGTTGGTTTTTTTGCAGTTCCAAAAGCATCACGTGTCACTTTCTCCAGATGCAGACACAGTAAGACTTCAGAGCAATAAAATCAACATGGTGAGATGCTCATATAGAGATCTTCTAATCTCTTCTAAACCCTGGATAGATTATCTCAGGAGAAACATCTGAGAAACAGCTAAAGTCATCGCGTTATTTACCTTGAGAAACAAAAGAGATGTTGAGGGGATCTTTCTGTCTACAGCAAGTTTTGAACGTAATGTAAGTTAACAGTTTGCTTAACAGTGTTATTTTAGCCTTATTTATATACTATTAAATATATATATATATATATATATTCAATTTTAGCATCAGAACTTATTTCATTTAGGCTTTTTGTCTTGCTTTTTCTTTTTTTTTTCATAGGTTTAGTTTATTTTTATTTCAGTTTTAATAATTATTTGAGCAGATGGAGATTAGAATCTGAAGACACTTGAATGTTTTTCCGGTTGATTGTTTTTGTCACCTCACATAGAAATAATGCAGGAAGTTTTGATGTCAAGAACAGAATCATTTTACACACAAACACTGTTTAGATTCCACAAAACTCATTGTTCTGAATAATTGTGTTTCTTAGCAACAGATATGTGGTGTGGGTGATGCTGTTTGTCGTCTTTGTTGGAAAGTCTTCATCTGTTGTGTTGTTTAAAGAGCTTCACTGATGTAATTGTTCACGCTGCCAACAGAAGCGGTTATGACCAGTCAAAGGAACCAAGCTCATTTTCACAGCTTTTATCAGTGATGAACAGAATAAATGTGCTGTTTTATAATCAATTTTTGAAGGGAAATGCAGAGAAAAAACACATTAACTACGGTATTAGAAGAGAACGGAGGAAATGGGTTTCATTCATTGAAAAGTGACAGTGAAAATAAGACAATCAAAACTGAAAACACTAACTAAAAGTGTGTGTTTCTCACACTATCGTTGTCCTGCAGCTGTCAGAGTGAAGAAACACACCTTTATGTCAATATAGTGATAGTGATAATAATAAACCCTAGCTCAGTCGTTCAGCCGTCAGGAGTGTTGAGATGAGCTGAGACGAGTGTGTGTTGGCATCAGTAGCTGACCTGAGGTGTGTTTGTCCGTGTGTTCAGGTTTATCCACTACGTGTTTGACCTCGGGAACGGCCCGTCTCTCATGAAGGGAAACTCAGAGAAGCCGCTCAATGACAATCAGTGGCACAACGTGGTGGTTTCCCGAGACACCAACAACGTCCACATGCTGAAGATCGACTCTCGCACCGTGACACAGCACTCCAACGGAGCCAGGAACCTGGACCTCAAAGGTGCTGAACACACACACACACACACACACACACACACACACACACACACACACACACACACACACACACACACACACACACACACACACACTCCATTACTCCATCAGAGGTACTGAACACACACACACACACACACACACACACACACACTCCATTACTCCATCAGAGGTACTGAACACACACACACACACACACACACACACACACACACACTCCATTACTCCATCAGAGGTACTGAACACACACACACACACACACACACACACACACGAGCATTTACTCAGGGAAGGTTAGAGCCTGTAATAAACATGTACTGTGGTAAACACAGAGAGAATAACAGGGATAACTTTATCATGTAAACCAAGTTTCAGAAATGAACCCCAATGGCAGAAACTACGGAAGTCCGTTTCTGCCACATAAGAAAAAATTATGTTTTGGTAAATCTTAATTATGACATACTAAGTCATACCTATGTCATAATTAGTCAAAATCATGACGTTTAATTATGAGATTAAAAAGTCAAAATTATGACACATTGGGTTTTATTGTCCAATATCAGAAATATCAGATATCAAGAGCCGTTTACTGAGACCGTTTGACTGACAGGTAAAGTGACCAACCACAGGGGGTTTGTGCTGTTTGGGGGCGGGGTTATCTGAAAGTGTTGGTTCACAAGCCTTTAGTTATTTTCTCAATCCACGTCCTGTGAACATGAAAATGTTAAAAGTTTGAAATAATTATTATAATTGTTTTTTTTTTTTTTTTTTTTACAAAAGTCTCTTCTGCTCACCAAGGCTGCATTTATTAATCAAAAATACAGTAAAACAGTGAAATATTATTCCACTGTAAATCATCTGTTCTCTATGTGAATATACAGTAAAGTGTAATTTATTCCTGTGATCAAAGCTGAATGTTCAGCATCATTACTCCAGTCTTCAGTGTCACATGATCCTTCAGAAATCACTCTAATATGAGGATTTGATGATCAAGAAACATTTATGATTATTATCAGTGTTGAAAACAGTTTGATTTTGTGTGTAAACTGTGATACACTTTATTTTTCATGATTCTTTGATGAAGAGAAAGTTCAAAAGAACAGCATTTATTTAAATAGAATATTTTGTAACATTATAAATGTCTTTACTGTCACTTTTGATCAATTTAATGCATCCTTGATGAGTAAAAGTGTTAGTTTATACATATATTTTGTAAACATCTTACTGACCCCAATGTATTTAATAGTTGTGTAAGTCTGTAAATTGTGCAGGATGATAAACACCATGGGACGGGTTTATGATCAGATGTCGACGCTGAGGGGAACGTGTGTTTGATGAAAGCGTTTCTCCTGCATTTCTTTCTCCGGGCGTCTGATTCCCTGAGCTCGCCTCAAACACACAGCCGTCTCATCTCGTCTCGATTCTGAAATCAGTGACAAGCAGGAGTTTCAGGAGACGTTTACTGGAACACAATGTGTTTACGCTGAAGACACGTTATATAACAGAGCTCGTTTGACAGACGCTTTCATTCAAAGTGCACTTGATCTCCTCACACTGGAACTGAGCTGATGCTCTGATGTGTTCAGATCTGGATCTCGCTCACCCGATGATGGACGTCCTCGAATGTCCTGTGGTCTTATAACACACAGTCTCTGGCAGTAAATGTGTGAAACCCGTCGGCAGCGTCTCGTCACGCGATAAACACAACCCCAGGCCAAAGACTAATTCCGTTTGAGCAGTTTAAGACAGGAATATTCCCACAATAAAACAGTTCTGCAGGATTTCATGATTTCAGTCAGGATGAACAGTGCAAAAACTTCTTTAGAAAATAAGACGTTTGTAAGATTGTTCCTATCCAGCGAACAGGGAACGTTCTCTCAACGTCGCCAACAAACGTTCTTCCGGGAACACTAATGGAGCGTCTGTCCGCAGTGATCTGGTCTTCAGTGATGCTCTCACAGGGAAGGCTTTTCTGAAACATTAGTTGGGCATTCGTCTAAAATCATTCAGAAGTAACGTTCCCATAATGTTTGAAGAATGATACAATGGAACGTTCCCTCAATGTTCACATAACCAAGAAAAACAGGTTTGGGACGTTCAGAGAACTTTCAGAAACATGCAATTCTGGAGAAATGTTTTTGTTTTTCTTGAGAATAAAATTACACCAAAAGATTTTAGGGGATTTAAAGTCCATAAAAACTCATCTTTGATCACCGAAATGACATATTTAAGCATTTTTTTGGTCTTAAAATATCTTGAATGTAACTCGACACCCTTGCCTCATTTATAGTATGCGCGGTTCTATGAATATGCAAATGAGCCCCGCCTCCAGCTCAGAGATCCACTGGTTGACGATCACACGTTGATCTGATTGGTTACAAGGTAGTTTGTGACGTCAGAAACACCAGCGATTTCAAAGCGTGTGTTTGAGACTGTCTTTGGTTCACTGCAGTTTTAAGGAGGAAATACTCAGCAATGCTGTCGACTTATGAATTTACACATGGTGTGTCTTAAAGCGTATTAATAACACCACATAGACACATAAACAACATTAAACGCTGGATTTTAATAGTTTAAGACAATTTGTTACGTATTTACATTATTTTTTAAAGGATATTCTTCCCAAGAGTTTGAATTCTTAAGTTTTGTCTTTAAAACAATGGAGGAAAAAAAAAGATTTTTGAGTATTTTTAGGACATTCTCAGTTAGAAAACAAGAAGCAAATCCCGGCGGTTCGCGGTCGTGGGTCTGATTCCCAGGGAATGCTTGAGCATACGTAATGTCTGCTTTGAATGAAAGCTCCTGCCGAGAGCATGAATGTAAATGTAGAGAGAAACCCCGAGGTCACTGAAGCGTGACGTCTGCAGACGAATGTGTGGCTCTGACCCGAACCTCTGGTTTCCTCGCGACCGATTAGCATGAAATTAAATATCCCGCATCCGCTTGAGCTCGACATTTTACCTCTAGAATGCGTCTACATCTCGGCGAAGAGAATTAGCCGTGTATCAGGCTTTGCAAAAACAAATTGTCCTTTTGTGTGTGAGAGTAATGTGTGTAGAATAGACGCAGCGGGAGAGTTTAATCCCGTCTCGCTGATGGAGACGCTTATCCTCTTTGTATCGCGACACACACACACTCTTTATGCTTTGATGATTTATTAATTATCAGGTTCAGCCCTTCTCCGTTAATCTCTGTGATAATTAGTAAACTGAGTCATAATCTGCCTTCAGTGCCGTGTTCGTCCGAGAGGATCATTCACACACTGAACTCTGGGTTTATCTTCTGCGGGAACGGGTTTCGTTTTCTGTCGCTCATTCTGATTGACTGGACATTAATGAACGGTGGTCGTCTCACTGGACGTCCGGCAGCGAGTGCCGCTCTATTGCATTTTATACGCTGCAAAAAATAGGCTCTTCCTCAGTGTTTCTGTCTCGTTTTCCAGCACAAATATCTAAAAATTCCCAAATCAAGATACATTTACTGGAGAAGCAAGATGTTAAAGTGCCACTATTATGCTGTTTAGACATCCCTATGTTGTTTTGGCGTCTCCTACAACAGTTTACATGCACCCAAAGTCAAAAACGCATCAGCTCTTTTCTCTCAGTGTCTGAAACGCTTCGTTCGGAGATTCAGTCTCTCTAAGCCCCGCCTCTCTGAGAGCTGCTCTGCTCTGATTGGTCAGAAAGCAAACGCTCATTATCATATCTGAATCTCAGCTCTTGATCTCAGTGATGCGAACAGTGACGATGGCGTGGGTTTCACCGTATCAATCTCAGAAAACTGCGTCTTCTCGACACGAACAGCACGAACCAAACTCCTCCAGTCTCAGATACACTACAGTGTTTGAGGGCGGAGCTAAGAGACGCTGCTCAGCCAATCAAGACCAGAGGCGGGCATTATGCTAATTAGTTACAACCCACGCAACAGCGTTTAACAAGCAGTTCGTTGAGTTTCTCCTGTGATAAATTACAGTACTGTATGTACATACTTTATGATACTTACACAGAAAACCTATTAAATAATCATAAATGATGACAGAGTCAAACACATACATGATATTTTAATTTGACACAATATATAATAAATGTGAGTGCTGATATAGGATAATGTTGCTGGAGTCAGGATTACCCATGATGCACCCTGAGCTGAACTCTTGAGAGATGTAGAAGTGATTGATGAACAGACTGATGATGTGGATGATTGACAGGTCAGTGAAGTGATGATGTGGATGATTGACAGGTCAGAGGAACACACACGTCTGGCATCAGGACTAACCGCTGGTTTTAACTGTCTGCGCACGCCTCCATCACACACACACATTGACCGGCCAGTGTGTGTATAGTGTGTATCGATCACTGCCTTCATGCAGAAGAAGCCATTCAACACAAGAGAATCTCACACACACACACACACACACACACACACACACACACACACACTAATGTATACTGCTTCCCGGACAATGTTAGGAAGACTGTTCCAGAGTTCTGGTGCTGAATAGGAGAAGGATCTACAACTACACAAGGTCACAGCTGCACAGTCTACTCAGATATATGAACCTTGAGATGTGTGTGTGAACACACACCAGTTAAACACACACTAACGACTTCGGGAAGGCGATGCTCTGGTTTCCTCTCATCCGTGTGTGAATTATTGTTCTATTGAAACTGGGCCACAACACTTGTATAATGAACTAATGGATTCAAACGTTTTATAGTCACTATAGTACTGTACTGTGTATTATTTATTTGTTTATTTTAACCAAATATGTGTTATTTATTTGTATATATTTGTTTATTTTTAATGTATGATTCATTTTTATTAATTTAAATTTTAAATTTAATCTTATATTTGTTTTTTTTTTATTTTATTAATTTACTTTTATCACATTTTAGTGTATATATATATATATATATATATATATTCCATTTTGTACAGTTTTTTCTCTAAACATTTCCAAGCACTTCCTTGTGGCCGCTGGTTATTCTGGGATTCTGGATGAGGGAGATTGGCCTGTTCTGTTATTGCTGGAGTTTCTGAAGCTCCTGTAAAGGCTCCGCCCTCTTCTGAACGGAGGCGGAGCAACAGCTCATTTGCATTTAAAGGGACACACATAAAAACACATTTTTGCTCACACCCAAAAAGGGCCAAATTTGGCAAGCTCTAATAAATGATCTGGTATTTTGAGGCGAAATTTCACAGACACATTCTCTGGACACCAGAGATTTATATTACATCTTGTGAAAAGGGTCAGTAAAGTAGTTGATCTTTTGACCAGTAGGTGGTGCTATAACCACATAAATTCTTCAGTTCCTCACGAATTCTCACGATTCAGGCGTGAGTTCTTCACGTGTCTTCCTCTCGTTCCTCAGGAGAGCTGTACATCGGTGGAGTCGCTAAAAGCATGTACAGCAGCCTGCCGAAGCTGATCGCGTCCCGGGACGGGTACCAGGGGTGCCTCGCCTCCGTGGACCTGAACGGCCGCTTGCCGGACCTGCTCGCAGACGCCCTCCACAGGGTGGGCCAGGTGGATCGAGGATGCGACGGTCAGTCTCTCACACACACATACACTCAATAACACACACACACGCACACACACACACACACACACCTCTCATTTCCGTTTAGTTTCTAACTTTCAGCACTAAAATAACTAAAACTGAAATGAAAATTAATAAAAAGTCTACAGGCATAGTCATACACACACACACACACACACACACACACACACACACACACTGACACACGCATGCACACACACACGCACACGCACATGCACACACACACTCATACACACACACACACGCTCACACGCATGCACACACACACACTCACACACTCACACTCACTGGTCTTTTCTCCTCTACTGTTCTGTATATCGAGTGAAGCGCTTCTGGAACAAGAACAGATGTGGGCGGGGCTTGATTGTGTCTGTGGGGAATTGATTGGATGATTGGACAGTTGTGGTTTGCCATTGGCTGATCTCACGTGAGTGACAGGTTGAAGCCCCGCCCTCATCATCAGAGAAGAGAAGAGATGCTGCAAGAGGAACTCATTCTGAGTCAGGATTATTAACACAATAATGATGCGCACCTGTAAATCATTTAGAAGAAACGCTGTAATATTCCATAACAGAAACAAGAATTGTCCATTTTGATTTTACAGTGGCTTTAACATTAGTTAATATGAACTAACAATGAAAAATACTTCGAAAGCATTTTTTAATCTAGTTAATTTTAATTTCAAAATGTACCAGGGTTATTATAGTTAACTGAAACTAAAACAAAAAATATATATATTTTTGTTGTTGTTTGAAATAAAATAAATGTTAACTGTACTAAATTGGCATTTAAAAAACTTAAACATAATATATTTCTGCAAGTTGCTATGGCAACATTCCTCATTTCCATTGAGTTTAGCTTTCTGTACTAAAATCACTAAAACTGAAATGAAAATCAATGAAAAGCTATAGACATCAAATGAAAACACACAACAACATTTCTAAAACTTTAACTAAAATTAAAAATATACAGATAAAAACCAAGACTGGTGTACTCACGGTGTGTGTGTGTGTGTGTGTGTGTGTGTGTGTGTGTGTGTCTGGTGTACTCACGGTGTGTGTGTGTGTGTGTGTGTGTGTGTGTGTGTGTGTGTGTGTGTGTGTGTGTGTGTGTGTGTCTGGTGTACTCACGGTGTGTGTGTGTGTGTGTGTGTGTGTGTGTGTGTGTATGTGTGTGTGTGTGTCTGGTGTACTCATGGTGTGTGTGTGTGTGTGTGTGTCTGGTGTACTCACGGTGTGTGTGTGTGTGTGTGTGTGTGTGTGTGTGTGTGTGTGTGTGTGTTTGTGTGTGTGTGTGTGTGTGTGTGTGTTTGTGTGTGTGTGTGTGTGTGTGTGTGTGTGTGTGTGTGTGTGTGTGTGTTTTTGTTTATATTACATTGTGGGAACCAAATGGCCCCACAAGGATAGTAAAACCTGAGGTCACCAGCCAGCGGTCCCCATGAGGGAAATGGGTTAATAAACATACTAAATGATATTTTTTTGAAAATGTAAAAATGAAGAAAGTTTTCTGTGATGGGTAGGTTTAGGGGTAGGGTTAGTGTGTGTGTGTGTGTGTGTGTGTGTGTGTGATGGGTAGGTTTAGGGGTAGGGTTAGTGTAAGGGGACAGAATATACAGTTTGTACTGTATAAAAACCATTACGTCTATGGAGAGTCCCCACAAAGATATGTGCGCCTGTTTGTTTGTGTGTGTGTGTGTGTGTGTGTGTGTGTGTGTGTGTGTGTGTGTGTGTGTGTGTGTGTATGTTAGTGAGTGAGTGAGTGAGTGAGTGAGTGAGTCTGTGTGAGAGTGAGTGTGTGAGTGTGTTAGTGAGTGTGTGTGTCTGTGTGAGAGTGAGTGTGTGAGTGTGAGTGTGAGTGTGTGTGTCTGTGTGAGAGTGAGTGTGTGTGTGTGTGTGTGTGTGTGTGTGTGTGTGTGTGTGTGTGTGTGTGTGTGTGTGTGTGTGTGTGTGTGTGTGTGTGTGTGTGTGAGTGTGAGTGTGTGTGTGTGTGTGTGTGTGTGTGTGTGTGTGTGAGAGTGAGAGTGTGTGTGTGTGTGTGTGTGTGTGTCTGGCAGCGCAGATGACAGGCTGATCGAGCTCGTAATAATGTTGTTTTTGCACAGAGAGCGAGAGAGAGTCCACTGGGAAATCAGCGCAGAATATCAACACAACACCAGGACTTCAGGAAACATTAGACACACACTCCACACACACATCACACACACACACATCACATTACACACACACATATCACAGGCTTTCTGTTGCTGTGAGATCTATTATCTAACATCAGATTAGCATAAAAACTTCTCAACTCTATCCAACAATTAACAACACCACATCTGAATATAATGCACTTTATTACCGTCAGAACATCAGCCCACACACACACACACACACACACACACACACACACACTTCAACGTTTAGGGGATATCATATAGATTTTTAAGGAACTAAGACTTTTATTAATCTCTGATGCATTAATTAGATTAAAAGTGACATTAAAGACATTTATAATGTGGCAAAAGATTATATTTGAACTTCATATTCATCAAAGAATCATGAAAAAAATAAACATTAATCACAATTTAGTGGCTGATAATAAACTTGGTTAGCTGAAATGACTATGTATACAGTATTTTAGAAAAAATGAAAAGTTATGAAGTTAGAGTGTTTTTAACCAATGTTTTGTCATTTCTGCATTGATCAGCAGATATGCCTATCTATTTTTATATATATAAAAATATATTTTTTTTTCTTTAGAAGAATTGGAAATGTTTGGTGCCAAAAAGGCGTATTTGATGTTTTTGCCATATTTTCAAGATTTTGCAAGGTTTTAGAATGTTCGTCGTGTTAATATGCCATAATATGTTAACTTAAGAACTTACTATATATAAGTATATAAGTGGGTGCAGTGTTGTGGTTGAAGGTTAATAAATACAGTTGATTGAAGTGTGGTCAAAACTTTGTTTTGGCTCTCCTGTAAAGTTTGTCAAATGCCACTTACGCCCCTCTGGCTCCAAGCCCTCGATATGATATATAGACTCTAGCTGCGTTTACTAGATCAAAAATACAGTAAAACAGTGACATATTATTATAATGTAAATCATCTGTTCTCTATGTGAATATACAGTAAAGTGTAATTTATTCCTGTGATCAAAGCTGAATGTTCAGCATCATTACTCCAGTCTTCAGTGTCACATGATCCTTCAGAAATCACTCTAATATGAGGATCTGATGATCAAGAAACATTTGTGATTATTATCAGTGTTGAAAACGTTTAGGCAACACAAAGTAAATAAATAGCATAATCTACCTTTAAAAAGAGTTGAAAAGCATCCAAACTCCCCAAAACCGTCAGTCTGTTCGGTCCAATCGAGTTACATCCCTCTGAACTGACCAGGGGATTCGTTAGTGTTAACGGAGAACGTGTGACTATAGTGAAGGGACTCTACAGGCGTAGCACTTCCACTGGAGGAGAGCTGGACATAAGTGCAGTGTCTATTCAGCATTAGCGTGATCAAGCCAAAGACTGGACGTAGACATGAGCTGGCCTTTAGCATGGACAACACCAGGGCTATTTACACTCAATCACTGAACACAATGAACCAATGAGAACATGACACATAGAGAAGGGAACCAATCAGAACACACAAACAGGGTCACATGATGAGTGAGGGAAACACATGACAAACAGGAAACATGACAATAACTAAACTTCAAAATAAAAGACCTGAGAACAAGAACATGAACAGAACTCACAGCGGGTCTCTGAAGAAAAACAGAACATTTCGTCATGTGTGTTTCATGTTATTGATATTTTTTCCAGTGAATTGTGCAGCTGTAACCTCTTTTGTTGGGTAAATGTTAATATAAGCTGAGACCTTTCCAACGATATGACACACGACTATCTGATCTATATGATGGTTTAATCAGGCCCTATTATGATCATCTTTCATAAATTCTGAGACGGAACGCTGTGTTCTGATTGGCCAGGCTCATTAAGGGTCGAGGGTCAAGGGTCGATATCTTTCCTCAGGGTTTGAGACGCTCTCTTCAGCATACAGTGAATATGCACACTAACTTTCAGTTGTAGGCATTTCGGTTATTTATGCTAATATATATTTTCAACAAATCAAGAAGTATAAATATTAAAGATGCAGAAACAATACAAAGATGTTTTTGCATTTAATTAAAGTGGTTTGAATGTGGACGATGAGCTGACCTTCTCAAACCCAGAGGACGAGAACACAAGCTGGAACACCCCGTTACACACACACACACACACACACACACACACACACACACACACACACACACACTCAGACACACTCACTCAGACACACTCACTCAGACACACAAACACACACACTCTCACACACACTCACACACTCACTCTCTCTCTCTCTCTCTCTCTCTCTCACATACACACACACACACACACACACACACACACTTACACACACACAGACACGCACACACACACGCACACACACACACTCACACACACTAACCCTACCCCTAAACCTACCCATCACACACACACACACACACACACACACACACACACACACACACACACTAACCCTACCCCTAAACCTACCCATCACACACACACACACACACACACACACACACACACACACACACACACACACACACACACACACACACACACTAACCCTACCCCTAAACCTACCCATCACACACACACACACACACACACACACACACACACACACACACACACTAACCCTACCCCTAAACCTACCCATCACACACACACACACACACACACACACACTAACCCTACCCCTAAACCTACCCATCACACACACACACACACACACACACACACACACACACACACACACACACACACACACACACTAACCCTACCCCTAAACCTACCCATCACACACACACACACACACACACACACACACACACACACACACTAACCCTACCCCTAAACCTACCCATCACACACAACTTTCTGCATTTTTACATTTCCAAAAAAATATCATTTAGTATGTTTATTAACCCATTTCCCTCATGGACCGCTGGCTGGTGACCTCAATGGAGGTGATCTCAGGTTTTTCTTGGTTTTATTTGGTTCCCACAATGTAATATAAATCAAACTCACTCACACACACACACACACACACACACACACACACACACAGTCGAGTCATTAGTATGTGGTTAGAACACAATCAACTCAACAGTCAATTAGAATAATTTTAATTCACGCTTCAGCGGTTCAGTTAATTGTGCCGTCGAGGAAAGAGACGGAAAAATCTTTTCTGTCTTTACTCTTAAACTGCACATGTATGGTAATATTCACACACACACACACACACACACACACACACACACACACACACACACACACACACACATCATTAACCTGAAGATGTGCTGAAATAACTTCTGATCCACAAACTCGTGTGCTTCAGCTTTTACACATGAACCGCAGGAAACACCTTTTCTCCGGCCCTGCTGAGATCTGATTGGCTGAGATGTAGAATAATCATCATGTGGTGTGAGTGTCCTGTGGAGATAATCACTGACCTCAGATCAGCTTAAAGTCCATTATCAGCTGCGACTCACATTATAAACTCAGCAGAGTTACTCTCGTTCTGGAGAACCGGCACGGATGATTCCTCTGCATTCACAGGATCAGAAATACAGTAAAACAGTGAAATATTATTCCAGTGTAAATCATCTGTTCTCTATGTGAATATACAGTAAAGTGTAATTTATTCCTGTGATCAAAGCTGAATGTTCAGCATCATTACTCCAGTCTTCAGTGTCACATGATCCTCCAGAAATCACTCTAATGTGAGGATCTGATGATCAAAAGGATTAGTTCACTTCAGAATTAACATTTTCCCCTCGTCATCCGAGATGTTCAAGTCTTTTTCTTCAGTGGGAAAGAAATGAAGGTTTCTGAGGAAATCACTCCAGGATGTTCCTCCATATAGTGTCTTCAATGGGGTCCAACGGGTCGAAGGTCCAGATGTGAGTTTCAGTGCAGCTTCAAAGTCTCGACACGATCCAGCCGAGGAATAAGAGTCTCATCTAGACAAACCAGCGGACATTTTACAACTAAATACACATTTATATACTTTTAACCACTAATGCTGGTCTTGCACGACTTCACACATTACGTCATCAGGGTGAAAGGTCAAGCGTGACGTAGGCGGAAGATCCGACCCAGTGTTTACAAAGCCAACGTGCAAAGACTGAGTCAAACGCCATTGACTACTAAAAGGTAAAACAGCGATGTCGGACGATCTTGACGTTGGAGGAGAAACTGAGATGGAGTTTTCCACCCGTTCCTTCATTTCTGAACACGCGTGACCTTTCACCCTGATTGCGTGATGTGCGGCGCATCACAGCCAGTGCGAGACGTACTGAGGGCGTGGCCTCTTGAGTGACAGGTGGATTGCCGCTGATGTCACTGCTAGCCGTTTGTCTGTTAGCGTCACGTCGCCTCAGCTAATCCGCCGCGCTGCACATGTTCGTTTATCCGGAGTGACGCGCGGCCAAGATGGCTCCGCCCACTTTGGGCTTAAAAGACGCTCTTCAGAAACTTCTGAAGTTCTTCTGAACTTCGCCCATATTATATACGGTCTGTGGTGTGAACGCTGATACCGTCATCGTTCCTGCAGTGCCTTGATGTGTGTGTGTGTGTGTGTGTGTGTGTGTGTGTGCAGGACCCAGCACCACCTGTACGGAGGACTCGTGTCATCATCAGGGGGTGTGTCTGCAGCAGTGGGAGGGCTTCTCCTGCGACTGCTCCATGACGTCCTACGGGGGCTCGTTCTGCAGCGACCGTGAGTACACCCCTTCATCCTCTTCATCCTCTTCATCCTCATCCTCTGCTTCTGTGGGACAGACTGGTTTATCCTGCTGTGGTTCAGGCGAACAGGGTCCGTTATAGGGATAGTTCACCAAAGATGAAGATTAGCCCATGAGTTACTGTCCCTCAAGTCTTCCTAGGTGTGTACGACATCCTCCTTTAGAAGAGCAGGACATGTTCTAGTATAACTCTGATGGTGTTCGTCTGAGAGAAGAGTGTCATATACACTAGGATGGGTTGAGGGAGAGTAAATCATGGGCTAATCTTCATCTTTGGTGAACTCTCCCTTTAACCCTTCAGTGGATGGTGTGTAGATGTAGGTTTGTGTGCTTGGGGATGTTGTGTTGTTCTGAGCACACGCCACCTTCATTATCGCTTACTGCATCTAATTTTGATGCTAATTTCATCTCCTCTCTTAATTAGCTGATTTATTGTGGTTATTAATTGGTTTTTCGAGCCCTCCCTGTTGGCTTCGTTGGATTAATTGGTCGCTAAGTGAAATGATTAGCATGTGAGCCGCCTCATCTGTGCACTTCCTGTTTCCTGCCGAGCGTCTGCTTCACTGCAGCGCTGTGTGTGTGTAAAGATGATCAGTGCTGATGCTCACGTGTTGGGAAGGGCCTGAAGCAGTTACTCGGTGGTGGTGGAGTAAATGCTGGAGGTGAAGCAGAAACCCTGACAGAGGCAACAGTGATTACAAGGTGTTTGGTTTCATTTCTTCACTCATTTAATTTCTTTGTTGTCTAATTGATGACTAGTCTATTCTTGGGCGATGGGTTAGACGTCTATTAGATGTTCACTGAGCCCAAATTCTGCCTTGTTTTAGCCTAGACGTCTGGGCTGTGTTTGGACGGATATTAGACGCCTATTAAACGTAAAACTGATGCTGGGTAGAAACACATTATTTATTCGGTTTTTAAATATACACATCAGTTTTGTTATGCAACAATCATATCAGTGACGTGATGATCCGGGTCTCTGTGCTCTTCATGTGTGTGTGTGTGTGTGTGTGTGTGTGTGTGTGTGTGTGTGTGTGTGTGTGTGTGTGTGTGTGTGTGTGTGTGTGTGTTGATGAAGCTGTTTTGATGTGACGCCGCTCACACTTGCTGTTGATTGGTCCTTGGTTTCTCTCCTGCAAACGCTCTGGTTCAGCTTCAGTTTGACACACAGCCTTCAGCGCTCTCACACACACACACACACACACACACACCGCCTGCAGCGCTTGTGTCTTGATGTGTGTGACACTCTTCTGCTGTCAGTCGAGATGCTCACCTTCACTTTCTGAGATATCAGAGAACATGAGAACTTCATCATGAACCTGATCAAACACTCACACACACACACACACACACACACACACACACACACACACACACACACACACACACACACACTGGGCTTCTTTCTTTAATAGGTCAGTTTGGCTGTGAATACAGAATTCAGGGCTGAAAGATTTGTGTGTTTTCATCTGCAGCTGTGACACACACACACACACACACACACACACACACACACACACACACACACACTAATTTACATGTAAATGAGGTCATACCGTGTAAAGGCTTCTAATAAACACTGCCTGCTGTTTTCAGTGAATCAGTATGCAGTGTCTAGTGCTGATGTTTCAAACAGTAGCATACTTTATTGTTGTCATTTGTGTGTGTTTAATTCAGTTAATTCACATTGCTAATACAATTTAAAATGTAAAAGTGTCGTCAGTCTGATCAGACGAGTCGAAGCATGTTCAGATCTCGGCTGATGTCACTTCCTGTTCATCATCACACAGGAAGCAGAAGGTTCGGCCGAGGCTAGTGACCCGTCTCTGAACTCGTCTGTTATCCGACTGACGACAGCATGTGTGAGTGAGCCATTAATGTCAGGAGTGATCATCATCATCATCTTCATCATCATCCTATCTTCATCATCATCATCATCATCATCATCATCATCTTCATCGTCATCATCATCCTCATCCTCATCCTCATCTTCATCATCTTCTTCATCATCCTCATCTTCATCATCCTTATCATCCTATCTTCATCATCATCATCATCATCTTCATCATCTTCATCATCCTCATCTTCATCATCTTCTTCATCATCTTCATCTTCATCATCCTCATCATCATCATCATCATCATCATCATCTTCATCATCCTCATCTTCATCATCATCATCATCCTATCTGCATCATCATCATCATCTTCATCTTCATCATCCTCATCATCCTCATCATCATCATCCTATCTTCATCATCATCATCATCATCCTCATCTTCATCATCTTCTTCATCATCTTCATCTTCATCATCCTCATCTTCATCTTCATCATCCTCATCATCATCATCATCATCATCATCATCATCATCCTATCTTCATCATCATCCTCATCTTCATCATCTTCATCATCCTCATCTTCATCATCAAGAGACACACCGAATGAGGAGGGAAACAGTAGTGGGCGTTGACCACTCGCTAAGCCCCGCCCCTTGTGTCTGAGTCCAGTCATATCTGAGTGCATATCTTGAGTCATTCTCAGACAAGCAGTGAATATGAGTTCTGCAGATGTCTGAGTTCTGCAGATGATTGTGTATTCATATTATTCAGTGTTTGAGTCACGTAGCGCTCGTCCTTGAAGTGATCAAATGAAACACAGGCACTTACGAACCCTGACGGTGCAGAATATATTTATTCTGAGAGCTGGATTGTGTCTGAATCTGACTCATCACAACTAATGACTCATTATTGACACTCTGCTTCAACACTCTGTTGAATAGCACAAAGTTTTCACTCCCTTTCTCACTCGAAAACTGAAAGACATCCTATATTACCACGTTAAACTCTAAACACACACAGGGCCCTATCTCGCACCCAGCGCAATTGACTTTGTACACTGACGCATGTCTCATTCCTATTTTGCACCCGACGCACAGCGGACTTTTCCCTCCACAGACGCACGTCGCTAAATTAGGGAATGAACTTGCGCTCCCGGGGGCGGTTCAGCGGAAAGAGGAGGCGTGTCTACACAGAAGCAGCAGTTCTCATTTTTATAAAACCATACATTATTACAAGGAACAATATTCCACACGAGGGAAATCATTGTTGTGTCCATGAAGATGTGAAAAATAGGCATAAATCTAGCTTACACATTTACCCAAATTATTATACGCCTGTTTAACCGAAGCTAATTTGGGTGTGTTTCTCCATCTCCAATGTCACTTCTCTGTGTTTTACGGCCCTGACGAGACCGTCGGTCTCCTCGGCTGTGAACCGCTCCTGGCAAATCCGCCGTTATAATAGCAATCCGCCATGGAACAAGCGCTCCTGCTCTTAAAGGGAATGTGAGATGACGCTCTGATTGGTTTATTTCACGTTACGCCCAAACCACACCTATGAGTAATGAAGCGACTTCAGACCAACACATTTTAGATATGCGTCGGGCGCAAGAGTCATTTATCCCGCCGGTATAATAGCAACAGCGCCCGAGATCCGCCCACAAAGTTACTTGCGTTTCGCGTTTGATACTTGCGTTTCAGATCGTCAAAATAGGGCCCAAAGTCTCCATGAACGGTTGCACTTGTCAGTCACAGCTGTGCTGGCGTGCTATTGGTCCGAATGTGTGTCAATCTGGTTTTGGTGGCCACGCCCCCTTCACATGATTATCGTTGTTTCTTGATCTGGCGTGTTTTTGTTTGTTTTTTCGTTTGATTTTGATGCTGTTTCCAGTGTTATTTTAGTATCATTGAAATTCTATAATAGTTTTTATCATAGTGTAACTTCGCTGATTCACGTTTATTTGTCAGCAAAAGACTTTTGTCAGCTCCACTCATACTACAGGTTGTGCTCATGCATGTTTGCGTCCCTCCCGCGGACATTCGGATCATCAGAGGGTTATTAGCTGGTGCTTTAAGTCATTTTTGACTGAATTTTTTAATTTTTTTACTTTATTGGAATAGTACGAAACTTGGCAAAGGTTTGGCACTTGCTGTGTAAACAAAAAATAAATAAATCATGGACATGATTCGAAAAGGTTAAATGGTCCTGAAATAAATAGGAAATGAATGAGACGAGTTTCCTCTAGTGGAAGCGTTTGGTACTGCAGCCGAACAACATCTCACTGAAAGCTCAGATATCATGAGATATCAACCTCAAATTTGGAACACAACTTGTTTAGATTTATGGCTTTGATTTTCTTGCAGTTTTAGAGTAAAACGTGATTTTGAAAATGTATATTTCATATAAAAGTTTAAAATAGCATTTTTGTGCATTTTTCATAACAATAAAAGTAAAGTTCTGTAACTTTTTTTAAGTTCACTTTTTAAAACTTTTGTTCACTTCAGCAATAATCTGCCGAGTGTCGTCTTTGAGAAGAGATCAAATTTCAGTCTGTCTCTCTAAAACATTCAAGATTTACAACAGTTTAAGTTGGACATTTATTTTCAGGTCTATGCTCAAAAAGTGAACAAATGGATTATAAATACAGTGTAAATGTAATTTAGTATAAAAAAAATCCCCCAAAAATACAAAATATTAAATAAAAAACATTATCAAACTAAAATATAATTTTCACTGAAAAAAAAGAAGAAGAAAAAAAGAAGAGCACCAGAGACAGGGCAGATCTTGTAGAGTAGGTTTATCACTGACACCTGTACTCTGTCTACTCTTAAACAGTTATGTGGTAAATATGGAGCACTAAAGCAGCAGATTTCTTCTATGACTGAATGCGACAGCGTTTTGCTGCCGGCAGAACTTCTAAGGATGTTCAGACTGCAAAGCAACACACAGAAACTGCTGAGAGAAACGTCCGTAGCGCAGCTTTAGAGTATTTCACCGCAGAGCATCAGGATGAAGGTCCCTCGTCACCAGGGAAAGTTTCTCCTTCTAGAGCTTTTCTCCTTCTCTTCGACTCCACATTAATGATGAGCGCAGAGAGTTGGTGCTCTGAATATCCGATGAGGATGAGGAGTCCCTGATGAAGGAGTTTAATTCATGAGGCATGAAGCTGTCCGAAGCCACAGATAGACCTTTAGCTGAACTCTCAAGAGAGAGCGAGTGAGATCTCATTGGCTCGTTATCTCCACAGAGAGCGAGATCTCATTGGCTCGTTATCTCCACAGAGAGCGAGATCTCATTGGCTCGTTATCTCCATAGAGAGAGAGATCTCATTGGCTCGTTATCTCCACAGAGAGCAAGATCTCATTGGCTCGTTATCTCCATAGAGAGAGAGATCTCATTGGCTCGTTATCTCCACAGAGAGCAAGATCTCATTGGCTCGTTATCTCCATAGAGAGAGAGATCTCATTGGCTCGTTATCTCCACAGAGAGCGAGATCTCATTGGCTCGTTATCTCCATAGAGAGAGAGATCTCATTGGCTCGTTATCTCCACAGAGAGCGAGATCTCATTGGCTCGTTATCTCCATAGAGAGAGAGATCTCATTGGCTCGTTATCTCCACAGAGAGCGAGATCTCATTGGCTCGTTATCTCCATAGAGAGAGAGATCTCATTGGCTCGTTATCTCCACAGAGAGCGAGATCTCATTGGCTCGTTATCTCCATAGAGAGAGAGATCTCATTGGCTCGTTATCTCCACAGAGAGCGAGATCTCATTGGCTCGTTATCTCCATAGAGAGAGAGATCTCATTGGCTCGTTATCTCCACAGAGAGCGAGATCTCATTGGCTCGTTATCTCCACAGAGAGAGAGATCTCATTGGCTCGTTATCTCCACAGAGAGCGAGATCTCATTGGCTCGTTATCTCCACAGAGAGCAAGATCTCATTGGCTCGTTATCTCCATAGAGAGAGAGATCTCATTGGCTCGTTATCTCCACAGAGAGCGAGATCTCATTGGCTCGTTATCTCCATAGAGAGAGAGATCTCATTGGCTCGTTATCTCCACAGAGAGCGAGATCTCATTGGCTCGTTATCTCCACAGAGAGCGAGATCTCATTGGCTCGTTATCTCCACAGAGAGCGAGATCTCATTGGCTCGTTATCTCCACAGAGAGGGAGATCTCATTGGCTCGTTATCTCCACAGAGAGCGAGATCTCATTGGCTCGTTATCTCCACAGAGAGGGAGATCTCATTGGCTCGTTATCTCCACAGAGAGGGAGATCTCATTGGCTCGTTATCTCCACAGAGAGGGAGATCTCATTGGCTCGTTATCTCAACAGAGAGCAAGATATCATTGGCTCGTTATCTCCACAGAGAGGGAGATCTCATTGGCTCGTTATCTCCACAGAGAGCGAGATCTCATTGGCTCGTTATCTCCACAGAGAGCAAGATCTCATTGGCTCGTTATCTCCACAGAGAGGGAGATCTCATTGGCTCGTTATCTCCACAGAGAGGGAGATCTCATTGGCTCGTTATCTCCACAGAGAGCAAGATCTCATTGGCTCGTTATCTCCACAGAGAGCGAGATCTCATTGGCTCGTTATCTCCACAGAGAGCAAGATCTCATTGGCTCGTTATCTCCACAGAGAGAGAGATCTCATTGGCTCGTTATCTCCACAGAGAGAGAGATCTCATTGGCTCGTTATCTCCACAGAGAGTGAGATCTCATTGGCTCGTTATCTCCACAGAGAGCAAGATCTCATTGGCTCGTTATCTCCATAGAGAGAGAGATCTCATTGGCTCGTTATCTCCACAGAGAGCAAGATCTCATTGGCTCGTTATCTCCATAGAGAGAGAGATCTCATTGGCTCGTTATCTCCACAGAGAGCAAGATCTCATTGGCTCGTTATCTCCATAGAGAGAGAGATCTCATTGGCTCGTTATCTCCACAGAGAGCAAGATCTCATTGGCTCGTTATCTCCATAGAGAGAGAGATCTCATTGGCTCGTTATCTCCACAGAGAGCAAGATCTCATTGGCTCGTTATCTCCATAGAGAGAGAGATCTCATTGGCTCGTTATCTCCACAGAGAGCGAGATCTCATTGGCTCGTTATCTCCATAGAGAGAGAGATCTCATTGGCTCGTTATCTCCACAGAGAGAGAGATCTCATTGGCTCGTTATCTCCATAGAGAGAGAGATCTCATTGGCTCGTTATCTCCACAGAGAGCGAGATCTCATTGGCTCGTTATCTCCACAGAGAGAGAGATCTCATTGGCTCGTTATCTCCACAGAGAGCGAGATCTCATTGGCTCGTTATCTCCACAGAGAGCAAGATCTCATTGGCTCGTTATCTCCATAGAGAGAGAGATCTCATTGGCTCGTTATCTCCACAGAGAGCAAGATCTCATTGGCTCGTTATCTCCATAGAGAGAGAGATCTCATTGGCTCGTTATCTCCACAGAGAGCGAGATCTCATTGGCTCGTTATCTCCACAGAGAGCGAGATCTCATTGGCTCGTTATCTCCACAGAGAGCGAGATCTCATTGGCTCGTTATCTCCACAGAGAGGGAGATCTCATTGGCTCGTTATCTCCACAGAGAGCGAGATCTCATTGGCTCGTTATCTCCACAGAGAGGGAGATCTCATTGGCTCGTTATCTCCACAGAGAGGGAGATCTCATTGGCTCGTTATCTCCAGAGAGGGAGATCTCATTGGCTCGTTATCTCCACAGAGAGCAAGATATCATTGGCTCGTTATCTCCACAGAGAGGGAGATCTCATTGGCTCGTTATCTCCACAGAGAGGGAGATCTCATTGGCTCGTTATCTCCACAGAGAGCAAGATCTCATTGGCTCGTTATCTCCACAGAGAGCGAGATCTCATTGGCTCGTTATCTCCACAGAGAGCAAGATCTCATTGGCTCGTTATCTCCACAGAGAGAGAGATCTCATTGGCTCGTTATCTCCACAGAGAGAGAGATCTCATTGGCTCGTTATCTCCACAGAGAGTGAGATCTCATTGGCTCGTTATCTCCACAGAGAGCAAGATCTCATTGGCTCGTTATCTCCATAGAGAGAGAGATCTCATTGGCTCGTTATCTCCACAGAGAGAGAGATCTCATTGGCTCGTTATCTCCACAGAGAGAGAGATCTCATTGGCTCGTTATCTCCACAGAGAGAGAGATTGTATGACACTGCAGTGATGGTCATGTGTGTGTTTAATACATATGATCCTTCTGACATGAAGTAACATAAAAATCGTCAACATCTGGAGTTAAGAGCTAAATGATCATGTGTTTATAATCGGAACAGGGTTTTTTCTCTTCGAAACCAACCCATAAACACGGAATCTCTTCCTGTTCATTTTTCATATTGAGTTGGAGACTGCGGTGTTTCTGTGGCTGTGTGTGTTAGCGAGCGTTGTGTTAGCAAGTGTTAGCGAGCGTTAGCAACACTTTTACTGCGTGTAATCACTGTATGAGTCGCTCTGAGGCCGCGAGGGCAGATCTGGCAACCGATGGCTCGTCTGCCCTTCACTATCTCTCCAGTAATTACAGCCGTGCCTGATGAGCCGTGCTTTATTGCTCTTCTGCTAACAGGGAAGAAGCACATCCCAGAGAAATCCCACTCGCTTCTGGTCCTGCTTACAGCTCTTCAATCAGGCTCTCGTTTCCCCCGCTGGAAGACCAGATGAGACCGGCTCCTGATGCTAGCTGCAGTTAGCCTGGCTGTAATGGATCCTCTACAGGCATTAGCTGGCCTGAACTGGTCTTAACTTTCAGAGCTTAAACAATAGAGTGGCAGTAGCAACACCAAGGTCATTTATTCGATTCCCATGAAAGGCAAGAACTGATCAAACATGGAGCTTGAAAGCAATGTAAGTTGCTTTGGATAAAAACGTCTGTCAAATACATTC